>NC_053023.1:515562899-515843614 GCF_003073215.2 Triticum urartu
TGCACCAACAACTTAGGATAAACAAGATGAGAACAACGAGGATATGAGTAAGCACAAGTAAGTCACACAAACTTACTCAATGTATATCACGAGATATGGAAATGAATAATACACACAACCACAAGTAAGCAATACAAGCTTACACAAATTGTATCACAATATATGGAATTGAATGATACAAGCAAACTCAAGTAAGCACTACAAGTTTACACAAGTTATGTCACAAGATATGGAAATGAATGTTACAAGCTAGCAATTCACACTAAGCATAAGATAGAACAATAGTAGAAAGTATGAATTGCGAATATAAAGTGTAGGCCTAAATAATCTCTTCAAGGGAATGGCCAACACAATATAATGAGGACAACAAGATATAGTGAATGCACGATTAAGTGACCAAAGTAAACCACAAGTAAGGAGTTAGGGTTAGGGATAACCAAAGTCACAAAGACGAGGATGTATCCCGATGTTCACTTCCTTGGAGGGAAGCTAGTCACCGTTAGAGAGGTGGATGTTACCACGAAGGCACACCAACGCCACGAAGGCTCACCCTATTCTCCTTGAGATATCACCACGAAGGCGATTCTCATCCACTAGTGGTAGACCTTGAGGCGGCCTCCAAACCTTCACAAACTTTCCGGGGGACAAATCACAAGTTGATTCCTCACCGGAGCACTCCTACCGCCTAGGAGTCTCCAACCTCCAAGAGTAACAAGAAAAAAGGGGGAATGCTCAAGACTTGCTCAAATCACGAATTCCTTTGGTCAAGAGAGGGAGAGGGCGTGGATCTATCACTTGATTGGAAATCTCTCAAGAACTCTCACTAATCTCTCTGGGATATAAGATTTGGCGTAGGAGAAGTGAGAGGGAGCCTTTTGTGTTCTAGGGTTCATATGAATGTGTTGCTCAACCCTCTACCGAATTAGTAGAGGGGTATATATAGCAAGCCTAGAAAACTAGCCGTTTGTGAGTAAGTGGCTGTGTTGGGCCAGACATCTGGCCAAAGCCCGGATATCTGGCCCAAGTTGGGGCCCCGGACATCTGGCCCAAGTTGCCGGACATCCGGAGGACACAACCAGCATTTGAACACGGTTCTGGACATCTACGGCTGGATTTCCAGGCCAAGTCCCGGATATCCGGCCAACACAAAAACTGCAGGCGCCCCAAAAGTAAAACATCCATAAGTTTCTCATCCGGACTCCGATTTTGATGATCTTGGGCTCGTTTTGAAGCTATGGAAAAGCTCCAGGTCCTCATATAGAGAACCACCCAAGATAAACCAAAATGGAGGATGCAAAGTATGCAAAGGTTAGATCATATATTTTGGGGAACCTAGTTGGCTATGGATTTATTTGGTATATAGGATATGAGTGGAATTGTGTTGGATAGGAGTAAAATATGCCTATGTTGGAATATGATGTGAGGAAGTAGAAATATAAGATGTTGACTTGAGCAAATCTATCACTAACCCCTTTGATCCCCTCTTAATAGTGCGGGATCCCTATAACTCAAGAATCATAAAAGAACTATATTAGATAGCTTCCGGAAACTCATTATTGAGCATATATCCTTTTCGATGGTCATCGATCCGCACAACTAAAGCCAAAGGAACTAATACCTTTGACTAAAGCATTCCAATTGAGCTTGATGTTGACCTTTATGCTTGGCTCAAGTCAGAGCGATGATCTTGATCATGAGACTTGGTGAAGGCTTCAAGTAGCTCCCCCATAAGCCATGCGGGGAGCATTGCATTGTATTCATCTTCATACATTCATCACGTGATCATCCACAAGCTTCAAGCATGTAATCCTTCGAGGTGGCTATCTTTAACTTTCCCTTGTCAACCATGATCATCAACACTTGATGTCATCCTCTCATGGACACTTGAGATCTCTCTCTCTCGATGCGAGCCCATTAGAATCACCTAACCCTCAAAACCATAGGCAACACATAGTATGGGTTAGTACACAGAGTGCAATTGATAATTTCTTATCATACCACAAGATCCTATGTGGTGCATCGTTTGCGCTCGTGTGTTGACCATTTAGAGTTCGATCTCCGAGCTTCATCTTGGTCAACCGATATCTCTACTCCATGTTTAATCTTGACGTCATGAAGGGTATGTTGAATTCTTCACTTGAATATATTTCTCAATCATGACTCAACACATGAGTCCATTATGATCATATCTTTGAGCCACTCCTAGAATTCATCATACAAATCATCCTTTTAAGATCTTGATCCATTATGGCTCAAACCATAGCTCTAAGCATCGCAACCCTTAAGATACTCCAATGAACTCCATTTTGATCATCTCGATGTAATTGTTGCTTCAAAGAAGTTGTCTTCCATTATTCTTCAATCATTTTTCAATGGGACTAACCTTCAAATGTATATCTCAATGCAAACATTAGTCCTATAGGATTGTTATTTAATTACCAAAACCACACATGGGGACTACATGTACTTTCAATCTCACCCATTTTGGTAATTGATGACAATCTCAACAAGAGGGTTTATATAATGAATTTTTAAATAAGCATGCAATTTATCTGAGGGTAAACTGCATACTTGGGATGGTTGTACTATCATCAAGACACTACACAAGCATTTGATGATAGTACACCCATAGTATATAGAGCAAACTCCCCCACAATATATGCTTGTGTGAATGAACTTTGAATGTCATTGCATATATTGGTTGACATAAACTAGGAGAAGATTTCCCTATATAGAATACTCATCCATGCAACAAGAATATATAACAGGGGTAGATATGCATGAGTGATAACAAGCACTACAAAAATACTTATCTTAAACCCTCTAAACTTCTCCCCCATTGGCAACAAATGCCAAAATGGATAGAAAAATCTAGAAGACTAATATAGTATGAGTTCCTCCTTAATGTGTGCATATCGTGAAAATGTGAGTGAAATCAAATGCACATATTCAATGATGAAAAATTTGAGGAGCTCAACCCATATATAGTATCTAGAATGCAACAAGATAGTATGATATGAAAATAAGATTAAACATGGGAGGAAAACATTCAAAAGATCCAAAGAACATATTTTGGACAAGATAAAATAGGAATATCCAATGTGATCATCATGTCAAGTATGGGTCCAAAATACATCCAAAACACTTGAGTGCGCAAGGATATATGCAATGCATACAAGCACTCACGACACAACCTCTTGCCGAATCCACTATACGAATAAAAGGAACACACAAAGTGGCCAGCAAGGACTAAATGATATCAAGGAAAGATATGAACTTTCTTATGTATAAAAATTTCTAAGTGGCCAATAATAATCATGATATGTATCCACAAAGAAACCCGTATACACAAAAAGGTTGTAATTGATAAAAACATGATATCCAAAAGTGAATCCACTATTATACAACTTTGAGCCTAGCATAAGAGTAAGGCACATGGCACAAAGTACATGGCACAAATTGATCTCATTTGCATAACACAATGTGACGCAATCAATCAAAAGATCCGACGATCCAGAAGGATAAAAGAATATTATGATTTGAGCAACGGAGTGTTCTAAGGAAAATAGAGAAGCTCCCCATGATTTGTGCACTATTTAGAATTTTTTTATTTGAATAAGTGCACAAAATAGGATCATCACTCCCCCACAATCAATAGGAACACAAAACAATTGCAAGCAAGCATAGATAGGAAAATAAGCCTAGCAATTGCAACAAACATATGGTTGAGCAACATGTAAATGAGGCAACCTAATAATAGGCACAACCAAAACAATGTGTATGAGTCATGTCAAAGCACTTGAGAAGACTAATATAAGGATGAGAATTAAGCATCAACATAGTCTTGAGTAAATGAGATACAAGGTGCCATACATGTCCTTCCCACACACACGAAGTTAAGCAGGTCACACACACATCAAGCAAATGGGTTCACAAGCTCACTAATAGCAAATTTAAAATCAAAGCTTGTGACAACCCATGGTGAAGATATGAAATAATAGGCTTGTCAAGGCAAGTGCGAGGACAACAAACTTCACCAATCATGAGTGCACTAAGATTGAAAGAGGTCATACACGCACTCATACAACGAATGCTTCCACGGAGCCACCAAAGATATAAAAAAAGAGAATGAAACGGTGGACATGAAAGAATAGGGATATCAACTAGAGATGTAACTTCTCTCACGTGTATAGGATTCTAGGTAGATGACAATCATGGTGATATATATCCACCAAGAAGGATGTACACATGAAATTGTTACAAAAGGAAAGAATAAGATATCCAAACAGGAGTCATAAAATATACCAATGAGATCTTTGCTTGAAAGCATAGCACATGGATTAATATTATCTTATTGTATATTAGTGAACTCCAAACACACAACCATCAAAGACAAGTCATTCATGTTGTCCAAAATAAATCAAAGTGACAAATCAACATATGATAGCACACAAAGTTCAACATATGAACAAAGGAAAACCAATGAGCATATAAGATATGCATTGCACACATACTCATAGGAATATCTCACTCAAGTAGATATAGGATACTATAGACAATGAGATAACAAACTCCCATAACTCCATACAAACTAATAAGATGAACTCGAACAAAATGGTCTTTCGAGTTATCATTCGGCGTAGAAACCACATAAGTACATGATCATCTATACTAACACAAGCATAACATGAGAGATTGGAAATAAACACAATGCTTGGATAGCATATTATTGACATACCAATTAGATAGATCATCATGCAAAGCAACAACTGGAATAACTTTAATCAAACGATTTTCCAAATATGATTTAAGATAACCAAGGGCAAAACCGCACAAGAATGCCATACATGAACAAGGCATTGCAAGCCACGGTGATATAAGATAATCTCAAATATAAATTCTAAGTGGCATCCCTCAATTGTTCATATTAACAAGGATTGTGATATGCACAAAGCATATCATTCCCCCATAAGATGATGATCCATGTATTATCCATAAGAGGCAAACGAAACCCAACTAAGGATAATTAATGGATGACAATTTGAGTTTCAAATGAGCTTTACACACCACATAGTAACTAGATAATATTGCACTAACAATACTAGGTGGTATCCCACATATATACACATTTAAGGTTTGTGATATGCGTAAACATAGCACTCCCCCATAATGTGATGATCCATTAATATCTCAAAAGAGCCAAGGAAGATTCAACTAATGAAGCAATAAAGGCTCGAAACCACACACACAACTATACGACATGCATAACAACCTACACATGCTAGATAACACAAATCAAGCATACTAAGAGGCACAACATTAACAAATACATACTAGGTACAAAACCTAAACATGCATGGGGCTAGTAACTTTCAATGTAGACAATATAAATACAAGTTACCGCCAAGAGGAGCATTTGAATGACAAATATGATGATAATTCACTTGACTTGGTTTGAATCATAATGAATGGTGAGAATAATTTTTCTTTGTGAATTATCCAAGTCTCCAATGCCCTCCACACACCTATTGATCAAGTTTGATCTCGATGGTCCCCAACCACGTTGGGTCCTAAGAAGTTAGTAACAATAGGCTTGGCAACCCAAATGGTCTTATCCACTTTGAAACCACTTTGGGCACCAACATACTTGGCAAACATATTACCATCAATATCCTTCCTAAGTGAATAATGATCATTGATAATTGGAGGCTTAGAGATGTTACCGTTGGGACATGATGAAGCTATGTGTCCCTTCTTACGGCAAATATAGCAACATGTACTCCTCATTCTCTTCTTCTTTACTTTCTCAACTTGGGAAGTAATAACATGGTTCATCATGGATAGTGGCCGTTCTTCAACTTGAGGTTGAACTTGAGATTGAGCTTGAGGCCGCTTCCCATGTAGCTTCCCTTTATAAGCCCTTTTCTTCAATGGACAAGATCTCACGTGATGTCCAACCTTTTTGCACTTAAAGCAAGAAATGTTGGACTCGTTCTTGGCTTGGTCTTGCCCCCTTTTCTTGTTTATGGATTTCCACTTGTTGGAGTGAAAACTATGTCCATCATCTCACTTTTCCAATTCTTTCTTCAAACTAGTGACTTGGGCCTTGAGCTCATTAATTTCCTCTACATGGTTAGTTTCAAGACTAGAAACAAGAGGACTAGTGGAAGTATAAACTTCATGGCTAGAGCAACAAGACAAGGTAAGCAATTCATCATGAGGTGTATCAATATCATGTAGAGAGGAAGTGCAAGGACTAGCACATGGAAATAAGGCATTTTGAGTAGAAGATGTGCTAATATCCACATGAGACTCACACGATTTTACCTTCGTGAACATAGCTTCATGAGCTAACTTTAGCCCATCATGAGAGATTAGAAGATCCTCATGAGTGCCCAAGAGCTTTTCATAACTTTCTTCCAATTTCCCATAATTGCTAGTTAGCAAATCAAGTTGAGTCCTTAGCTCAACATTTTCTTTCAACATCGGTGCTTCACACAAGATAGAGTTAGTAGCACAATCATCATTATCAATATGCGAGGAGCATGTAGAAACTAGAGACTCCACATGAGTAGCTTGAAGTTCCTCATGAGACTTAGAGAGTTTGGTGAGCTCTCCTTTGACATTCTTGTAGCCAAGGTCAAGGTGCTCAAAATCCTCTTTAAGTTTACAATGAGTAACTTCAATCTCTTCTTTTAAAGACCTCAAGTCACTAAGAAATTGATGAGCCTTAGCAAGTTCATGTTCAAGTTGTTCACTTTTCGCTTGCTCGTTAAGAAATAAGTCATTACGTTTTTTGAAAGCAAGCAAGAACATCTTGGAACCTTTTATAAGTGTTATCTTTAGCTCTATGAAGAGTTTTCCCAATCTCATAGAGATTTTGAGTCAAGTCATCATCATCATCCTCATTACAACTATCATCATTATCACTAAGAGAAGATGATACCTCATCATTACCTCTTGCCATGAGGCACATGTGAACAAAGGGGGGTGATGATGATTCTTTTGGAGAAGAGGGTTCTTCATCAATCAAGCATGCCTCATCTTTCTTGATTTCCTCTACATGGTTAGTCATAGAACAACTAGAGGAAACCAAATCATTTCTATCATGGCAACATGGGAGATCAAGCATATCATCAGAAATGAGCTTACCACCATCGTCACAAGATATTTCTTCACTAACCATGTCATTACCTTGTGGCACGCCACATGATGGTGAAGTGGAAGATATTGAAGTGTCCAAGTAATTGGAGGTGGAAGCAATATAGAGTTCTTCATGATTTAAAAATGTGGAGAAATCCTTCATTAACTCCCCGAAAAGAATATTGTCTTCATCAAGATTGGACCCACCATATATATCTTCAAGTTTGGTCCAAGCCTCATGAGTCGACTTGCAAGTCAAGATTTCCTTAAACACTTCGAAGGATATAGCTTGGTGAATGGCACCCAAAACTTGACTATCAAGATGCATATCCTCCAGTGATGGAGATTGTCCATCCTTCAGATTTGAATCCCCTACAACAACAATCTGCAAAGCATTTGGACCCATGTCCCGAAAGTGACAAAGCATGTGTAATCTCCACATAATGTAATTTTTTCCATTAAAACAAAATGTGTCATCGTGCACTAGTTCACTAGTCGACATCGTTACTCTCTAGGCGGTGAAGCCTAATAAGGAGAGATCGGGCTCTGATACAATGAAAAAGTGAAAGGACCACGATGTCGCCTAGAGGGGGGGTGAATAGGCCTTTTAAAATCTTTTACGGATGTGGCTATATCCTAATGCGGAAATAAACTAAGCGGATACTTTTCAAGCACAAATCCTAAATATACTAGGCTCACTAAATGCACCAACAACTTAGGATAAACAAGATGAGAACAACGAGGATATGAGTAAGCACAAGTAAGTCACACAAACTTACTCAATGTATATCACGAGATATGGAAATGAATAATACACACAACCACAAGTAAGCAATACAAGCTTACACAAATTGTATCACAATATATGGAATTGAATGATACAAGCAAACTCAAGTAAGCACTACAAGCTTACACAAGTTATGTCACAAGATATGGAAATGAATGTTACAAGCTAGCAATTCACACTAAGCATAAGATAGAACAATAGTAGAAAGTATGAATTGCGAATATAAAGTGTAGGCCTAAATAATCTCTTCAAGGGAATGGCCAACACAATATAATGAGGACAACAAGATATAGTGAATGCACGATTAAGTGACCAAAGTAAACCACAAGTAAGGAGTTAGGGTTAGGGATAACCAAAGTCACAAAGACGAGGATGTATCCCGATGTTCACTTCCTTGGAGGGAAGCTAGTCACCGTTAGAGAGGTGGATGTTACCACGAAGGCACACCAACCGCCACGAAGGCTCACCTAATTCTCCTTGAGATATCACACGAAAGGCGATCTCATCCACTAGTGGTAGACCTTGAGGCGGCTCCAAACCTTCCACAAACTTTTCCGGGGGACAATCACAAGTTGATTCCTCACCCGGAGCACCTACCCCTAGGAGTCTCCACCTCCAAGAGTACAAGAACAGGGGAAATGCTCAAGACTTGCCTCAAATCAACACGAATTCCTTTGGTCAAAGGAGAGGGAGGGAGTGGATCTATAACTTGAATTGGAAATCTCTCAAACTCTCACTAATCTCTCCGGGATATAAGATTGGTGTAGAGAAGTGAGAGGGAGCCTTTTGTGTTCTAGGTTCTAATGAATGTGTTGCTCAACCCTCTAACCGGAATTAGTAGAGGGTATATATAGCAGCCTAAAAACTAGCCATTTGTGAGTAAGTGGCTGTGTTGGGCCGGACATCTGGCCAAAGCCCGGACATCTGGCCCAGTGGGGCCCCGGACATCTGGCCCAAGTTGCGGACATCCGAAGGACACAACCAGCATTTCCAACACGGTTCTGGACATCTACGGCCGGATTCCGGGCCTAAGTCCCGGAATATCCAGCCAACAAAAAAACTGCAGGCGCCCCAAAAGTAAAACATCCATAACTTTCTCATCCGGACTCCGATTTTGATGATCTTGGGCTCGTTTTGAAGCTATGGAAAAGATCCGGGTCCTCACATAGAGAACCACCCAAGATAAACCAAAATGGAGGATGCAAAGTATGCAAAGGTTAGATCATATATTTTCGGGAACCTAGTTGGCTCTGGATTTATTTGGTATATAGGATATGAGTGGAATTGTGTTGGATAGGAGTAAAATATGCCTATGTTGGAATATGATGTGAGGAAGTAGAAATAGAAGATGTTGACTTGAGCAAATCTATCACTAACCCTTTGATCCCCTCTTAATAGTGCGGGATCCCTATAACTTAAGAATCATAAAAGAACTATATTAGATAGCTTCCGGAAACTCATTCTTGAGCATATACCCTTTTCGATGGTCATCGATCCGCACAACTAAAGCCAAAGGAACTAATACATTTGACTAAAGCATTCCAATTTAGCTTGATGTTGACCTTTATGCTTGGCTCAAGTCAGAGCGATGATCTTGATCATGAGACTTGGTGAAGGCTTCAAGTAGCTCCCCCATAATCCATGTGGGGAGCATTCCATTGTATTCATCTTCATACATTCATCACGTGATCATCCACAAGCTTCAAGCATGTAATCCTTCGGGATGGCTATCTTTAACTTGCCCTTGTCAACCATGATCATCAACACTTGATGTCATCCTCTCATGGACACTTGAGATCTCTCTCTCTCGATGCGAGCCCATAAGAATCACCTAACTCTCAAAACCATAAGCAACACATAGTATGGGTTAGTACACAGAGTGCAATTGATAATTTCTTATCATACCACAAGATCCTATGTGGTGCATCGTTTGCGCTCGTGTGTTGACCATTTAGAGTTCGATCTCCGAGCTTCATCTTGGTCAACCGATATCTCTACTCCATGTTTAATCTTGACGTCATGAAGGGTATGTTGAATTCTTCACTTGAATATATTTCTCAATCATGACTCAACACATGAGTCCATTATGATCATATCTTTGAGCCACTCCTAGAATTCATCATACAAATCATCCTTTTAAGATCTTGATCCATTATGGCTCAAACCATAGCTCTAAGCATCGCAACCCTTAAGATACTCCAGTGAACTCCATTTTGATCATCTCGATGTAATTGTTGCTTCAAAGAAGTTGTCTTCCATTATTCTTCAATCATTTTTCAATGGGACTAACCTTCAAATGTATATCTCAATGCAAACATTAGTCCTATAGGATTGTTATTTAATTACCAAAACCACACATGGGGACTACATGTACTTTCAAAAAGTATGAGCACCGACATCTAGCAATGAGTGTGTGAACATAAATGTAATGTTGGTGAGAAATACGTACTCCCCCAAGCTTAGGCTTTTGGCCTAAGTTGGTCTATGACCATGGCTGGCCTGGCTGATATCCATAATAGTAGCTGGGGTCGTACTGTGATGTAGCAGCTATCGCCTGCTGAGCTGCAGCGTGGCGACGAGTGGCCTCCTCTCTCCTCTCGTACTCATCTGCCTCTTCTCTGGTAATAGTATATCCTCCTCTTGCCTGATAATCAAAGAAGGCAGGGGCAGGGAGAGTAATACGGACAACACGGCGTCTGTCAAAGATTAGTCGTAATAGAGAGGTGATTCATTCCTCTCAACAAACTGGTGATGAACCATAGCATTAAAGTCTAGGTAAGCAGGTGGTAATTCAATATCATCTTCGCGTACATCTATAACAAGAAAATTAGCTATATGGGTTGCATAAATTCCACCAAAGAAATCTCCATTATGTCTATTAATATGCAACCTACGTGCAACAATGGCTCCCAAATTATATGATTTGTCTCCCAACACAGCACTCCTAAGAATATTAAGGTCAGGGACACACACGTGACATGCCTCATCTTTACGATTATGCATCTACCTATGAAGAGAGCAAAATAATGTATAGCAGGAAAGTGAATGCTCCCTATGGTAGCTTGTGTAATATCTCTAGATTCTCCTACAGTTATATTAGCAAGAAAATCTCTAAATTCAGATTTGCGAGGATCCCTTATACTACCCCATTGTGGAAGTTTGCATGCAGTGGTAAAATCCTCTAAGTCCATGGTATAAGATTTATCATAAAGATCAAACAGGACAGTTGGAGAATTACGTGAAGTTGAAAATTCAAACCTCCTCACAAAGGAACTAGTGAGATTATGATACTGACTGCACTTCTCTTCCTCAAAGCTCACGAGATCGGTGTTATGCAAATATGCGTTGAATTCTTCTTTTATTCCCGCTCGATCCATAAAATTTTCAGAAGGCCACTCGCAAGGACGCACTGGAGCGTCTCTTGGTGGCTCTTCGTCAGCATCACGCATTGCAAGACTGGGTCCTTGCTTCCTTGAAGAACCACCTTGGAACATTTTCCTAAGCATTTTTCTTCCTCTGTAAAATTCTGAATTTTTTTAGTAACTTCAAAATAAAAGTAAACCAAACTTAGTAATATTGATAGTAACTACTCCTACAAGTGCCTAGGGCCTATATCATGCATCAAAAGTACTTGGAACCATATAAATTTGACATGCAAGCTCAAGAACAGGGTCACCTAAGCAGCAAAAATTTGCAATGAATAAAGCACTATAAAAAAAACTAATTGGACCAATGGAGGAGTCACATACCAAGGAACAATCTCCCCAAGCAGTTTTGTGAGAGGTGCTTTGAGCAAGGAGATCGAAAATGGCAGCAAAACGAGCTTGGACTCGGGTTTGAGCTGGTTATTCGTGTTTGGGGGAGGAAGAAGGAGTGTATGGGTGAAAGGATAAGTGGAGGAGGGCCACCATGGGCCCACGAGGCAGGGGGCGCGCCCTCCACCCTTGTGGGCAGGTGGTTGGCCCCCCTGGTGTGTTCTCAGTTCCATAAATCCTCAAATATTCTAGAAAAAAAATCATATTTAATTTTCAGGGCATTTGGAGAACTTTTATTTTTGAGGTATTTTCATATTGCACGGATAATCAGATAATAGACAGATAAATATTTATTTTTATTTTATTTAATATAAATAATAGAAAGTAAAAGTGGGATACATAAAGTTGTGCCTTCTAGTTTCATCCATCTCATGATCATCAAAAGGAATCCACTAACAAGGTTGATCAAGTCTTGTTAACGAACTCATTCCGAATAACATGGAACCGGGGAAATTTTGAATGACACTATGTTACCTCAACGGGGATATGCACATCCCCAATAATAAGAATATCATATTTCTTCTTGACAGTAGGAAGAGGAAATTCAAAACCTCCAAATATAATCGATGGAATTTTTCCAATAGAGTTGATACTATGAACTTGGGGTTGTTTCCTCGGAAATTGTACCGTATGCTCATTACCATTAACATGAAAAGTGACATTGCCTTTATTGCAATCAATAACAGCCCCTGCAGTATTCAAAAAGGGTCTTCCAATAATAATAGACATACTATCGTCCTTGGGAATATCAAGAATAACAAAGTCTGTTAAAATAGTAACGTTTGCAACTACAACAGGCACATCCTCACAAATACCGACAGGTATAGCAGTTGATTTATCAGCCATTTGCAAAGATATTTCAGTAGGTGTCAACTTATTCAAATCAAGTCTACGATATAAAGAGAGAGGCATAACACTAACACTGGCTCCAAGATCACACAAAGCAGTTTTAACATAGTTTCTTTTAATAGAGCATGGTATAGTGGGTACACCGGGATCTCTAAGTTTCTTTGGCATTTCACCCTTAAAAGTGTAATTAGCAAGCATGGTGGAAATTTCAGCTTCCAGTATCTTTCTTTTATTTGTAATAATATCTTTCATGTACTTAGCATACGGATTGGTTTTAAGCATATCAGTTAATCGCATACGCAAAAAGATAGGTCTAATCATTTCAGCAAAGTGCTCAAAATCCTCATCATCCTTTTTCTTGGATGGTTTGGGAGGAAAAGGCATGGGTTTCTGAACCCAAGGCTCTCTTTCTTTACCATGTTTCCTAGCAACGAAGTCTTTCTTATCATAACGTTGATTCTTTGATTGTGGGTTATCAAGATCAACAACAGGTTCAATTTCTATGTCATTATCATTACTAGGTTGAGCATTATTATGAACATTATCATTAACATTATCACTAGTTTCAGGTTCATTACCAGATTGTGTTTCAACATCAGAAATAGAAATATCATTTGGATTCTCAGGTGTTTCAACAATAGGATCACCAGAAGCATGCAAAGTCCTATCATTTTTCTTTTTCTTCCTTTTAGAAGGACTAGTTGCATCTATATTATTTCTCTAAGAATCTTGCTCAATTCTCTTAGGATGGCCTTCAGGATATAAAGGTTCCTGAGTCATTCTACCAATTCTAGTAGCCACTCTAACATCATAATCATTATTCTTATTATTCAATTCATTGAGCAAATCATTTTGAGATTTAAGTACTTGTTCTACTTGAGTGGTAACCATAGAAGCATGTTTACTAATAAGTTTAAGTTCACTTTTAACATTAGCCATATAATCACCCAAGTGTCCAAGCATATTTGAATTGTATTTTAATTGTCTACCAAAATAAGCATTAAAATCTTCTTGCTTAGCCATAAATTTATCAAACTCATCTAAGCATGGGCTAGCAATTTTAGTAAATGGAATTATAGCTTTATCATATCTATAGAGAGAATTTACCTTTACTACCTGTGTCGGGTTATCAAGACCATGAGTTTCTTCAATAGGTAAAGGGTTTGGATTATATGTTTCTTCAAAAAACGGTAAATTAAGACCATGTATTTCTTCAACAGGAGGTAAATTCTTAACATCTTCAGCTTTAATACCTTTTTCTTTCATAGATTTCTTTGCCTCTTGCATATCTTCAGGACTGAGAAATAGAATACCCCTCTTCTTCGGAGTTGATTTAGGAATAGGCTCAGGAATTGGCTCCGAAGGTGTCCAATTATTTTCATTTGTCAACATATTATTCAATAGAATTTCAGCTTCATCTGGTGTTCTTTCCCTGAAAATAGAACCAGCACAACTATCCAGGTAATCTCTGGAGGCATCGGTTAGTCTATTATAAAAGATATCAAGTATTTCATTTTTCTTAAGAGGATGATCAGGCAAAGCATTAAGTAATTGGAGAAGCCTCCCCCCAGCTTGTGGGAGACTCTCTTCTTCAATTTGCACAAAATTATATATATCCCTTAAAGCAGCTTGTTTCTTATGAGCAGGGAAATATTTAGCAGAGAAGTAATAAATCATATCCTGGGGAATACGCACACAACCAGGATCAAGAGAATTAAACCATATCTTAGCATCACCCTTTAATTAGAACGGAAATATTTTAAGGGTGTAAAAGTAGTGAGTTCTCTCATCTTTAGTGAACAGGGTAGCTATATCATTCAATTTAGTAAGATGTGCCACAACAGTTTCAGATTCATAACCATGAAAAGGATTAGATTCAACCAAAGTAATTACATCAGGATCAACAGAGAATTCATAATCCTTATCAGTAACAAAGATAGGTGAAGTAGCAAAAGCAGGGTCAGGTTTCATTTTAGCATTTAGAGATTGCTTACTCCATTTAGCTAATAATTTTTTAAGTTCAGTTCTATTTCTGCAAGCTAAAATAGCTAAAGAAGCATCTTGATCAAAAACATAACCCTTAGGGATGGCAAGTGGTTCTTCATCATCACTTTCATCAGTATCATCAGATTCAATATTTTCAATTTCTCTAGCCCTAGCAAGTTGTTCATCAAGAAAAGCACTAAGTGGCATAGTAGTATCAGGCATAGAGGTAGTTTCATCATAAGTATCATGCATAGTAGAAGCGGCATCATCAATAACATGCGACATATCAGAACGAATAGCAGAAGCAGGTGTAGGTGTCGCAAGCTTACTCAAAACAGAAGGTGAATCAAGTGTAGAGCTAGATGGCAGTTCCTTACCTCCCCTCGTAGTTGAGGGATAGATCTTGGTTTTTGGATCTCTCAAATTCTTCATAATGATAAGAAGATATATATCCCAAGTGACTCAAAGAATAGAGCTATGCTCCCCGGCAACGGCGCCAGAAAATAGTCTTGATAACCCACAAGTATAGGGGATCGCAACAGTTTTCGAGGGTAGACTATTCAACCCAAATTTATTGATTCGACATAAGGGGAGCCAAAGAATATTCTCAAGTATTAGTAGCTGAGTTGTCAATTCAACCACACCTGGAAACTTAATATCTGCAGCAAAGTGTTTAGTAGCAAAGTAATATGATAGTGGTGATAACGGTAACAAAAGGTAACAGTAGCAAAAGTAATATTTTTGGTATTTTGTAGTGATGATAGCAATAGCAACAGAAAAGTAAATAAGCGGAGAACAATATATGGAAAGCTCGTAGGCAATGGATCGGTGATGGAGAATTATGCCGGATGAGGTTCATCACGTAACAGTCATAACCTAGGGTGACATAGAACTAGCTCCAGTTCATTGATATAATGTAGTCATGTATTCCGAACATAGTCATACGTGCTTATGGAAAAGAACTTGCATGACATCTTTTGTCCTACCCTCCCGTGGCAGCGGGGTCCTTACGGAAACTAAGGGATATTAAGGCCTCCTTTTAATAGAGAACCGGAACAAAGCATTAACACATAGTGAATACATGAACTCCTCAAACTACGGCCATCACCGGTAAGTATCCCGATTATTGTCACTTCGGGGTTAACGGATCATAACACATAAATAGGTGACTATAGACTTGCAAGATAGGATCAAGAACACTCATATATTGATGAAAACATAATAGGTTCAGATCTGAAATCATGGCACTCGGGCCCTAGTGACAAGCATTAAGCATAGCAAAGTCATAGCAACATCAATCTCAGAACATAGTGGACACTAGGGATCAAACCCTAACGAAACTAACTCGATTACGTGATAGATCCCATCCAACCCATCACCGTCCAGCAAGCCTATGATGGAATTACTCATGCACGGCGGTGAGCATCATGAAATTGGCGATGGAGGATGGTCGATGATGACGATGGTGACGGATTCCCCTCTCCGGAGCCCCGAACGGACTCCAGATCAGCCCTCCCGAGAGGTTTTAGGGCTTGGCGGCGGCTCCGTATCGTAAAACGTGATGATTTCTTCTCTCTGATTTTTTCTCATCGAAACTCAATATATGGAGGTGGAGTTGGAGTCGGAGAGGCAACATGGGGCCCATGAGGTAGGGGGGCGCGCCCTAGGGGGGCAGGCGCGCCCCCACCCTCGTGGCAAGACGGTGGCCCCCCTAGCCTTCATCTTTGGCAGGTATTTTTCTTATTTTCTAAAAAGTGTCTCCGTGAAGTTTCAGGTCATTCCGAGAACGTTTGCTCCTGCACATAAATAACACCATGGTAATTCTGCTGAAAACATCGTCAGTCCGGGTTAGTTCCATTCAAATCATGCAAGTTAGAGTCCAAAACAAGGGCAAAAGTGTTTGGAAAAGTAGATACGTTGGAGACGTATCACCTACGCATAAAAACCACAACGATAGTTCGTCAAGTTAGTGATGTTTTAACATTCTCAAGGACCGGGCGTAGCCACACTTGGTTCAACTAAAGTTGGAGAAACTGACACCCGCCAGCCACCTGTGTGCAAAGCACGTCGGTAGAACCAGTCTCACGTAAGCGTACGCGTAATGTATGTCCTGGCCGCTTCATCCAACAATACCGCCGAACCAAAGTATGACATGCTGGTAAGCAGTATGACTTGTATCGCCCACAACTCACTTGTGTTCTACTCGTGCATATAACATCTATGCATAAACCTGGCTCGGATGCCACTGTTGGGGAACGTAGTAATTTCAAAAAAATTCCTACGCACAAGCAAGATCATGGTGATGCATATCAACGAGAGGGGGGAGTGTCGTCCACATACCCTCGTAGACCATTAAGCAGAAGCGTTATGAAAACGCGTTGATGTAGTCGTACGTCTTCACGATCGACCGATCCTCAGTACCGAACGTACGACACCTCCGCTTTCAGCACACGTTCAGCTTAGTGACGTCCCGCGAACTCACGGTCCAGTAGAGATCGAGGGGGAGTTTCGTCAACACGACGGCGTGGTGACGATGTTGATGAAGCTACCGTCGCAGGGCTTCGTCTAAGCACCGCTATAGTATGACCGAGGTGGATTATGGTGGAGGGGGGCACCGCACACGGCTGGGAGAGATCAATGATCAACTCGTGTATTCTAGAGTACCCCCTGCCCTCGTATATAAAGGATCAAGGGGGGAGGCCGGCTGGCCCTATAGGGCGCGCCAGGAGGAGTCCTCCTCCTAGTAGGAGTAGGACTCCCCTCTTTCCTACTCCTACTAGGAGGGGGAAAGGAAGGGGGAGAAGAAGGAAAGGGGGCGCTGCCCCCCCTTCCTAGTCCAATTCGGACCAGAGGGGGAGGGGGCGCGCGGCCTGCCCTGGCCGGCCCCTCTCTCTCTCCACTAGGGCCCAACAAGGCCCATTAACCCCCGGGGGGTTCCGGTAACCCCTCCGGCACTCCGGTAAAATCCCGATTTCACCTGGAACTCTTCCGATGTCCAAATGTAGTCTTCCAATATATCAATCTTTATGTCTAGACCATTTCCAGACTCCTCGTCATGTCCGCGATCATATCCGGGACTCCGAACTACCTTCAGTACATCAAACCATATAAGCTCATAATATCGATCGTCACATAACTTTAAGCGTGCGAACTCTACGGGTTCGAGAACTATGTAGACATGACCGAGACACGTCTCCGGTCAACAACCAATAGCAAAACCTGGATGCTCATATTGGTTCCTACATTCTACGAAGATCTTTATCGGTCAAACCGCATAACGATATACGTTGTTCCCTTTGTCATCGGTAAGTTACCTGCCCGAGATTCGATCGTCGGTATCTTAATACCTAGCTCAATATTGTTACCGGCAAGTCTCTTTACTTGTTCCGTAGTGCATCATCCTGTAACTAACTTATTAGTCACATTGCTTGCAAGGCTTATAGTGATGTGCATTACCGAGAGGGTCCAGAGATACCTCTCCGACAATCAGAGTGACAAATCCTATTCTTGATCTATGCCAACTCCACGAACACCATCGGAGACACCTATAAAGCACCTTTATAATCACCCAGTTACGTTGTGACGTTTGGTAGCACACAAAGTGTTCCTCCGGTATTCGGGAGTTGCATAATCTCATAGTCATAGGAACATGTATAAGTCATGAAGAAAGCAATAGCAGTAAACTTAAACGATCAAGTGCTAAGCTAACGAAATGGGTCAAGTCAATCACATCATTCTACTAATGATGTGATCCTGTTAATCAAATGACAACTCATGTCTATGGCTAGGAAACTCAACCATCTTTGATCAACGAGCTAGTCAAGTAGAGACACACTAGTGACACTATGTTTGTCTATATATTCACACATGTATTATGTTTCCGGTTAATACAATTCTAGCATGAATAATAAACATTTATCATGATACGAGGAAATAAATAATAACTTTATTATTGCCTCTAGGACATATTTCCTTCAGTTTCGTGAAGTATCGCGAAGCAAAGGGAACATCACATGATAACCAAAGGTTCACTCGAATATCATTCATGTGCTCATAGGGATCGATATGGACGACGTCCACGGCTTCGCTGCTGGCCATTGAACGAAGGGGTTTCGCTCATGTCTATGAGTTACCGAATCAACGGGTTCAAGAGCTTAAGGCAATAACGTTCTGATCAGTGTTAGTAGGACGGGATTGATGATAATATATTTGTGTAATTGTTTCATTAATATTCGGAATAGTTCCAAAAGAATCCGGAAGCGTTTCGGGGCCACCAGAAGGGTTTCGGAGAGTATGGGGCTAATACCGGGTATTACAGATAATTAATATATAGGTGGTAAATGTTTCTGGGTCTAAAAATATTTAGAACACTTTAATATTTAGTTTGATACAAACGGTCATTAAAAGGCCAAAGCGGAGAAGGAAACTTGGCCCAAGTGGAGGAGGCGCCCCGCCCCCACTTATTGGAAGGGGGAGTCCGAATTGGTCTAGGGGAAGAGTAATCCTCCTCCCCCTTGGTCGGCGCCCCAAGGAGGGACTTTCCCTCCTTAGTGGTTGCCTTCTCACTCTCCTCTAACCTTCTCTAGTCCCTCTAGTTCTAATTCTATGGAGACACACAAGTTTGGAGCCTTCTCTAGTCCTTCTAGTTCTAGTTCTAGTTGATCCTAGTTGATCTAATTAGAGCTAGACCTATCCTCTAATCCCCACAATTAGAATTCCAGTGTGGTTATAATCTCTTCCCTCTAATTCTCCAGCGACGATTAGCTTTGGACGATGAAGCGTCGCCAGATCGTGAAGGTTGTACGCTTGCAAGCAAGTAGAGATTCCGTGCTTCCGGTCTTTGTTCGAGAGGTTGTTCGTGGGCGGTTTGTAGGATCGTTCATTGACAGTTCAAGGGACTTCAAGTACGATCTGCACCGACACGTTCTTTTTCCGCTGCAACTCGATGACGATAGTGATCGTGATCACAACCCATTATGCATCTTCATATTGATCTTGGGTGTGCGTGGGCACGACTTTTTTTGTTTTCTACTAAGTTTTCCAACACTATGCCGGTCTCGTCGTTACCGGTTTTGTTCTTCTTTCTTGTTGACATATTCCGGCATCCTTGTGACCTAGTCACCTATGTCTGGCCAGACGATGATGGATGCCGTCACACCGAGAGGGCCCTAAGAATATCTCTCCATCGTTGGAGGAGCAAATCTCACTCTTAAGCTATATAGCCCATTGTCAAACTTTCCGATGAATATGCAAGTTGTCGTTATGACGTCTGAGCAACTCCAAAGTCCGTCGTGCGGTAAAAAGTGACTACGGTACTCTCATGGTCTAAGAAATTAAATCATTCGTTAACTCTCTGTGTTATAACGATTGACTTGTGATGGTAGTATGTCAAAATATAACAAACAAGTTGGGTCAATTCAATATGATCGTTCTTCCAACGTCATATTCTCAAAATTGTTTTGGGACTATTGTTACACTTAACGATATCACAAGATCCGAAAATCGTGATCGCTTACAACACTTAAGTTAGTCCTAGAGGCAAGACTAGAATCGGGTTTTACCGTATATCATTCCACATATGCGTATGAGTTTTCCACTGAATCACATATTACAGTAGCAGTTATATGTGAACTCCATTTTGTCAGAGCATGATGTATGTGAGTAGGTAGATTTTGTGGGTCATCATTGAATTCTTCACAACTCTTGGATGGAGACTTTGTATTGAGCTTTAATCTGCTTCAACAATATTTCCTACGCTGAATCAGGGTTGTTCCGGCTTCAGATTGGCTAACCTGAAAATCAAACCACCATGGCACCATCCTAGCACAATGCAATAAACCTGTAGTATGTCGATGAAGCAACACGTTGTGATCGTGTCAGCTGCAGCAGAGAATTATCTAACCCACACCGCCAGGGATTGCGGCTTTCCGACAGTTTTTGTTTATAAACCGAATGGAGGCGACGACCGATGGATCAAACTCCACACAAAAGTCGTGTCATTTTCGGCCCACGCATGCCGGGGCCTCACCAGGGTCACCATCCCCTCGACAAGTGGAAGCCAGACACGGGCTCCCAGGGCAGCACCGCTGGCCTCCACTCCCGCGGTTCCACTCCCACCCACACCCAGTACGTGCTCCGTCCATGCTCCATCGCTTCTTGCGCGAAGCTGCATCCATCTGAGTCGGAGGCGGGGAAAGGCTACCATGGAGTACCCCTACGTGCTAGGTTAGGTCGTGGAAGATGCGCAGGCTGCGTGCACCGCGAGTGATTACCGGCGACCGATCATGGATCCCTTCTTCTCCTTCGGCCCGTCCCTCCGCTCGGTCGTGGTAATAATGGAAGCACCGCGAACGGCAGGTCAAACGAGCATGAGAGCGAGCGGCCAACAGTGTCGTGCACCCAGAGCCGAGCTGGGAGCTCGATCAGTGCCCGGGCCCCGGATCGGAATGCGTGCGTCGCCGGGATTGAGTCAAGCTCAAGCATGAGGATGCGGTCAGTGGTAATCATGCCCCGGGCTTGGACAATAGTGTGCGCCACTGCAGATGATTACGGCGGAAAACACAGGGAACAGTACCCCGTGTTTGTTCGGCACGAGCGCTGTTTCTTACATAAGCATCTTCAGTGCAGCATCGTAATCGCGTTCTTGCACTATATGCTCATTGGTTGGTGCTGATCTTGCTCCAACTTCTCATTTGCTTTCAAGTAAAGAGTTACAGGTAAAAAAAAAGTAAAATTCATCTTCACATCTAGTGCAGTAGCTGTTGTGTTGCTATCAGACATTTACCGCGTGGTTTCTCCATTTGCCTTCGTGATTACTACTGATCAGGCGGTGAATTACCCTGCAAGGCCTTTCCAGACGGTGGCAAAAGGCAAAGGCTAATCGGCAAGCAACTCACACTTAGGTAGGGGACCGCATGCTTTTGGGAGCCGCACGCACGAGCACTCCCGTTTGACTGAGATGTCGAGCAAAAGCAGAGACAAAAACCACCGCATTTGGGGGGTGCAAGAAGTTGACTCCTCCAGGAAAGGGGTAGAAAACATTGTGCACGAGCAAGGTGAAAAAGTCTTCCAATTTTGCATTGCAGAGTCATCGCTGCACTTGCCGACAGTGTTTACTTTTGTCAAAAGAAGCTGTGGTCTCTTGAAAAAACAGATGGCATACCGCGTCAAAATAGCTCACTTCAAAGGGATGTGCTTATTGGGGGTATTTGCTTGATAATGCTCTGTTTTTTGGGCGAAGATGATAATACTCTGGTTATTAGTACAACAGACAGCATTCACCTTTACCTTTCAGAATGTACAAAACTAGAGCGACATTTTTGACCTCTTGATCAGTTCAGTGCTGCTGGTTTGCCACCAAGGGGGTTACTTAGTGATATATTTGCACGCCCTAAAAATTATTACTTTATTGGCAATTTTAAGGTTTGTTATCATCGGTGGTTCTACCATGTCCACATAAAAGAGAACAAAAAGGCAAAAGGAGAGAGAGATAAAAGCAACAAAAAAAGCAGATGGAGAGAGAGAGAGAGAGATGATTCAATTGGATGTAATCCAACGCAATGAGTACCTTAAAAGAACACTTTGCTTAGTGCTAAGTGCTGGAATTTAGTCTATTTTGCTATTTTGGGCAGCTCAATAACTATTTCAGAAATTTCTAATAAATCCTAGAGGCCCACTTAGCCCATTTGTGCAAGGCAAGAGATACTATTAAAGTTTAGTCCCACATTGTTAGTTTAGTGGGAGTTGGACCTCCTTATAAGGGAGGTTCTTTCCCCACTTGTACGAGCATGAGAACAAGAGGGATATCCACGCGCACTCCTCCTCCTCCGCCCGCCTCGGCACGACGCGCCGCGGGTTGCGGGAATGAGCCGAGCCGATATCTAAATTTTTGCCACGCACGACGGGTATACGAAAGGTCATGTGAGAGTTGAAACATTTTCTGTAGTGGACACTGAATTCGAACGAAGCGCCTCTTCGGCCGCTGCCTGTTCGCTTCGTCTCCCTTCATTGCTTCACCTCCTGCCGCAGCCTCTTCGCGTCCTTCTCCTGTGCCTATATAAGAGAGGTCGCTCCTCTCCAGAGAGACACAACAGAAGCTCCTCTTCCTCTCGCCACAAAGTTCCGACCACTGCGCTAGACCGCACCTTTTGAGTCCTGTACGGGAGAAGGGTGATAAGGTTTTTGGGGAGCGCTCAGCGCGACTACTGGCTGCTTCATCACGGACGATCCGGTCGCCGACGACTACTTCCCCGACGACGACTTCTTCCCCGACGTCCATGACCTCCTCGACGACATGGCAGGCGAGGACACCGACCCCAAGTCTAGCGCTTCTGCTGCTGCTGTCCCGTACGTGTTCTTGTCTTTCCTGTTAAAGGTTCTGCCACAGTTCCTTGTTCTAGTCCTTGCCCTACATGTGTTAGGTTCTACTTCATATATGCAACTTGCTATACTGTCTGATCTAGATGTGTTTAGTTACAGTTCATATGTGAAGTTGCTATTTACCTTCTCTTTGTCAAATCGCATGACTTGCTTTATCACTGTTATATTAGTCATGCTTTATCTAGTATTTCTGTTAATAAAATCATTTGGTAAATTGCTCATATTTCCAACAATCCAAAAACCTTATTATAGGCAATTTATCCCAAGTGGTTTTGCTGCTTCCATGAGACCTCCTATGTTTGAGGGTATCCACTATAAGAGGTGGCGCGTGAGAGCAGTCTTGTGGTTTCAAACCATGAGTTGCTATGACGCCACTCTCGGCAAACCTGAAGGAGAGCTTGATGCTCAACAGGCACAAGCTTTTTAGAAAATGGATACTCTGTTTAAGGCTGCTCTCTTGAGTGTTCTTGGTGAGAACATAGTTGATGCTTATGCGTCAATTGATAATGGAAAAGATATGTGGGATGCACTCGAGGCCAAGTTTGGGGTCTCGGATGCTGGCACTGAGCTGTACATCATGGAGCAATTCTATGATTACAGGATGACTGAAGAGCGCTCCGTGGTTGAGCAAGCTCATGAGATACAGTCATTTGCTAGAGAACTTGAGCACTTCAGTTGTATGCTACCGGACAAGTTTGTTGCCGGAGGTATCATCACTAAGCTTCCTCCTTCATGGAGGAACTTTGCTACCTTGCTGAAGCATAAGAGGCAGGAGTTTTCCGCCCCGGATCTCTTTGGCACTCTTGATGTGGAAGAAAAGGCGAGAGAAAAGGACACACGTGCTCGAGGTATTGAGGGAGGATCTAGTGCCAATGTGGTACAGAAGCAGAACTTCCAGCCCCACAAGTTCAAGAACAAGGACAAGTTTGATGGAAAAGCAAAGTTTGATGGGAAGAACAAGGCTGTGCAACACACGAACTTCAAGAAGAAGAATGGCAAGAAGAAAGGTGCTTGTCATGTGTGTGGGGATCCTGATCATTGGGCTCCTAGTTGCCCTAATCGCTATGACAAGCGTATTCCTGGGAAAGGCGGCAAGACCGCTAATGTTGTCATTGGAGACACTGACATGAAGGATGCTGGGTATGGTATATTTCCCACTATTCTTTCAGTATGTCATTCTCCTGACTGGTTGATTGACACGGGTGCTAATGTGCATGTATGCGGTGATATTTCCATATTTTCGTCTTATCAGACCGCAAGGACTTCAACCATGCTGATGGGCAACAGTTCAAGTGCTTCTGTTCGTGGTGTTGGCACAGTCGATCTGAAGTTTACTTCAGGGAAGATCGTGCGGCTGAAGAATGTGCATTATGTCCCCTCCGTCAATAAAAATCTTGTTAGCGGATCTCTTCTGTGTAGAGATGGCTACAAGCTTGTCTTTGAGTCAAATAAATTTGTAGTATCCAAGTATGGAACCTTTGTTGGTAAAGGCTATGAGTCAGGAGGCTTGTTCCGTTTATCCTTATCAGACGTTTGCAATAAAGTTGTTAATCATATTTGCAACAATAGTGAATCCAATCTGTGGCATTCACGTCTTTGTCATGTTAACTTTGGTTGCATGTCGCGACTAGCGAAGTTGAACTTAATCCCTAGTTTCACCACCGTCAAGGGATCTAAGTGTCAAGTGTGTGTGCAAGCTAAGCAACCTCGTAAGTCTCACATGACTGCGGAAATAAGAAATCTTGCACCACTAGAGCTCATACATTCAGATCTATGTGAAATGAATGGTGTGTTGACAAAAGGTGGAAAGAAATATTTCATGACGTTAATTGATGACTCCACTAGATACTGCCGTGTGTATCTTCTGAAATCTAAGGATGAGGCTTTGAACTTTTTCAAGATCTATAAAGCTGAAGTGGAAAACCAACTTGATCGAAAAATCAAGAGGCTTAGGTCCGACCGTGGTGGAGAGTATTTTTCCAATGATTTTGATGCTTTTTGTGCGGAACATGGTATAATCCATGAGAGGACTCCTCCCTACTCACCTCAGTCAAATGGGGTGGCCGAAAGAAAGAACCGTACTCTAACTGATTTGGTTAACGCCATGTTAGATACATCGGGTCTCTCCAAGGCATGGTGGGGGGAGGCGATATTGACAGCATGTCATGTCCTGAACCGAGTCCCCACAAAGAACAAAGAGATAACTCCATTCGAGGAATGGGCGAAGAAAAGGTTAAAACTCTCTTATCTGTGAACATGGGGTTGTTTGGCGAAAGTCAATGCTCCAATTTCAAAGAAGCGGAAGCTTGGACCAAAGACTGTGGATTGTGTTTTCCTAGGATATGCTTTTCATAGCATTGGCTATAGATTCTTGGTTGTAAAATCTGAGGTACCTGACATGCATGTCGCTACGATCATGGAGTCGAATGATGCGACTTTCTTTGAAGATATCTTTCCCATGAAGGATATGGCTACCTCATCTAATCAGGAGATGCATAGTTCATCGAATCAGGAACCAGTTACAATTACCAAACCTGCCATTTCGATAGAACACTTTGAAAGTCCTGTGGAGTAGAACAATGAAGGTCCTACTAGGAGCAAGAGACAAAGGATTGCAAAGTCCTTTGGTGATGATTTTCTTGTGTATCTCATAGATGACACTCCCAGTTCTATTTCAGAGGCCTATGCATCTGAAGATGCTGACTACTGGAAGGAAGCGGTTCGTAGCGAGATGGATTCCATCTTGGCGAATGAAACCTGGGAGATAACTGATCGTCCTTATGGGTGCAAACCTATAGGATGCAAATGGGTATTCAAGAAGAAGCTTAGGCCTGATGGTACTATTGAGAAGTACAAGGCTCGGCTCGTGGCTAAGGGTTATACCCAAAAGGAAGGTGAAGGCTTCTTTGATACTTACTCACCTGTGGCTCGACTGACCGCTATTCGAGTTCTACTTTCACTAGCTGCCTCACATGGTCTTCTCGTTCATCAAATGGATGTTAAGACTGCTTTCCTAAATGGAGAGTTGGACGAGGAAATTTATATGGAACAACCAGATGGGTTTGTACTAGATGGTCAGGAAGGGAAAGTGTGCAAGTTGCTGAAGTCTTTGTACGGACTTAAGAAAGCACCCAAATAGTGGCATGAAAAGTTTGAAAGAACTTTAACAGCTGTAGGCTTTGTTGTGAACGAAGCTGACAAATGTGTGTACTATCGCCATGGTGCGGGCGAGGGAGTTATCTTGTGCTTGTATGTTGATGACATACTGATTTTCGAAACAAATCTGAATGTTATTAAGGAGGTCAAGGATTTCCTATCTCGTTGTTTTGAGATGAAGGATTTAGGAGTGGCTGATGTCATTCTGAACATCAAGTTGTTGAGAGACGATGATGGTGGGATTACATTGCTTCAATCTCACTATGTGGAAAAGATCTTGAGTCGCTTTGGCTATAGTGACTGCAAGCCCTCTCCAACACCATATGATGCGAGTGTGTTACTTCGAAAGAATCGAAGAATTGCTAAAGATCAACTGAAATATTCTCAGATTATTGGCTCGCTTATGTACTTAGCAAGTGCTACAAGACCTGACATCTCTTTTGCTGTTAGCAAACTGAGTCGGTTTGTCTCAAAACCAGGAGATGTGCATTGGAAAGCTCTAGAGAGAGTTTTGTGTTATTTGAAACGCACTGCAAATTATGGAATTCACTACACCGGGCACCCAAAGGTGCTTGAAGGGTATAGTGACTCAAACTAGATCTCAGATGCTGATGAGATAAAGGCCACGAGCGGTTATGTATTCACTCATGGAGGTGGCGCTGTTCCTTGGAAGTCTTGCAAGCAGACCATCTTAACGAGGTCAACAATGGAAGCAGAACTCACAGCACTAGATACAGCTACGGTTGAAGCAGATTGGCTTCACAGGCTCTTGAATGACTTGCCGGTTGTTGAGAAACCTGTACCGGGTGTCCTTATGAACTGCGACAATCAAACTGTGATCACGAAAGTGAGCAGCTCAAAGGATAACATGAAGTCATCAAGACACGTTCAGAGAAGGTTAAAGTCTGTCAGGAAAATGAAAAACTCCAGAGTTATTGCGTTGGATTATATCCAAACGTCTAAAAATCTGGCAGATCCTTTTACCAAGGGTCTATCATGTAATGTGATAGATAATGCATCGAGGGAGATGGGTATGAGACCCACAATATGAGTTGTTCATAGTGGTAACCTATTCTTTGTGATCGGAGATCCCGTGAATTAGATGTGGAAGACAAGCTGTTGGTCAACTGAGAGAAGAGTATCCTTACTATTCACAATACCACTCCATGAAGATGCAATACTCTCCTAATCTGCATGGCAGGTTGATGTATATCTTAATGTGTTCTAAGTGCCTTATTTAAGCACATATGTTATCCTGCAGAACATCTTTTGAAGAACACACCTATATGAGTTTGATTGTCAAACGTCGCAATCTATGAGAGTAGGGTTCTCTCTAGTAAACTCATGAAAGGTCACGGAGTATGACGCATAAGCTCCACCCGTGGGGAAGATCCACGGTAGCCACGTATCGGTCAAGGCTTTATGTGAAGCTAGATTCGCAGAAAACTTGCAGTTCAAGGCCCAGTCCACTATTCAAGTTGCTTACTAGTGTAGCATAGAGTTCTAGGTGGAAGTTCAACTTAACAGTCTCCACTGCAGTACCGGTATATAAAACAGTGTTTTAGAACCAAAGGCAATTTTCTGTGTGCCTCTAGGATCTGGTGGGGGATTGCTGGAATTTAGTCTATTTTGCTATTTTGGGCAGCCCAATAACTATTTCAGAAATTCCTAATAAATCCTAGAGGCCCACTTAGCCCATTTGTGCAAGGCAAGAGATACTACTAAAGTTTAGTCCCACATTGCTAGTTTAGTGGGAGTTGGACCTCCTTATAAGGGAGGTTGTTTCCCCACTTGTACGAGCATGAGAACAAGAGGGATATCCACGCGCGCTCCTCCTCCGCCGCCCGCCTCGCCACGCCACGCCTCGTCACGACGCGCCGCGGGTTGCGAGAATGAGCCGAGCCGATATCTAAATTTTTGCCACGCACGAGGGTATACGAAAGGTCACGTGGGAGTTGAAACATTTTCTGTAGTGGACACTGAATTCGAACGAAGCGCCTCTTCGGCCGCTGCCTGTTCGCTTCGTCTCCCTTCATTGCTTCACCTCCTGCCGCAGCCTCTTTGCGTCCTTCTCCTGTGCCTATATAAGAGAGGTCGCTCCTCTCCAGAGAGACACAACAGAAGCTCCTCTTCCTCTCGCCACAAAGTTCCGACCACTGCGCTGCTGCTACGTTCTTCCCCATCCCGTCTTGCGGCGTGCACCGCAGGTCGGGACAGTAGGCCTCCGAGACTGCACCTTTTGAGTCCTGTACGGGAGAAGGGTGATGAGGTTTTTGGGGAGCGCTCAACGCGACTACTGGCTGCTTCATCACGGACGATCCGGTCGCCGACGACTACTTCCCCGACGCGACTTCTTCCCCGACGTCCACGACCTCCTCGACGACATGGCAGGCGAGGACACCGACCCCAAGTCCAGCGCTTCTGCCGCTGCTGTCCCGTACGTGTTCTTGTCTTTCCTGTTAAAGGTTCTGCCGCAGTTCCTTGTTCTAGTCCTTGTCCTACACATGATAGGTTCTACTTCATATATGCTACTTGCTATACTGTCTGGTTTAGATATGATAGGCTACGGTTCATATATGCAGAAGCTATTTACCTTCTCTCTGTCAGAACGCATGACTTGTTTTATCTCTACTATATTAGTCATGCTTTATCTAGTATTTCTGTTAATAAAATCATTTGGTAAATTGCTCAATATTTCCCACTAAGTTGCTAGCGCTGTAAGGCACAATCAACAATGGTCCCTTATTGTGATCTGTGAACTGTAAGTTTTAGACTTGGCATTCCTACTCATATTCTTTTGGATTTATTTCAGCCTCTTTGCGATGTCCGTTCAGTGGAAGTGGATGTTCTTGTTGACTACGAGGCGTCTGTGATGACTTTGTCAATCTCAAGATATTGTGTCGGCTCAATATTTCGGATATGCTCATAGGAGTAAGGTGTGAGTGCACTTCATAGAGGTGAGCATGCGTGCATCCATGCATCTACGATTGTACTGTGTTAGAAAAATAATGACCTCTTATTCATGTTTATTTCTAAAAATGTAATTTATTCATGGTTGTTGCAGGTAGTAAAAAGTCTAAAGCTTAGGGACTATTCTAAAAAAAGATTCAACATTGAGAATTTAGACTGCTCACGCCACGAAGCCGTATGATAAAAATGAGCATGCTACACACAGAGAGGAAAGAAAAGGACCACTGCTAGGCGCTGGTTCACCAGTTGCACCGCGCATTGTCCGATTGGCCCGATTGTAGCCACTCTTTACAACACCTTGTCCTTTCCCAAACCACTTCATTCAAAAAAAAACAGGGAAGCCATGGCGCATGTCCCTTGCATGCATCACGCGTTCCTCCAGATGCTAGTGAGCTCACCGGCCGCCCTCGCACGCTTGCCTCAATGTTGCCGCTAGCCGCCTTGCCATTGCTGCTCGCCTCGCCGCAGGTAACAATTTCCTTCTCAATCCCAGCAAAATTCAACAAAAACATTCCTCTGTTTCAACAGAAACAACGCCAAATCGCACAAAATTCCACTAGCGCCGGTGACAACAAAAGAATTATCTCTCATTCCTAGCACCACAAAATTGTCTATTCCAGCAAAAACATTCATCAGTTTCAGCTAAAAATGGAACCGATCGCATAAAAATCCACCAGTTGAGCTCACAGCAAACAAATAACTGCCTAGTCCCAGCAACAAAAATGCCAGTCCTAGCAAATACAAATCGATCACAGCAAAAAGCCACTGCGAGTGGCCAATCACAGCTCTACGCATTTGCTGGTTCCAGCATCTCCCGTAGCGGTTCCAACATGTGGCAACGCTGGCGGTAGTGTTAAGAAACATAGTAGAAAACAAAAGAAATCGCCCAATGATTAAGAATACTGAATCACTATGAAGATGCATTAGAGGTTTAGATCGGATCATTACCAACTTCGAGTTGTAGTGAAAGAAGAGTTGGTGAAGATCATCGATGAAGTCCCTCAAACCAAAGACCGAAAGCATGTCCTCTCTATGGATTGCACACGTTCGGGCTTCATGATCCAGCGGCGCTTAACAGTCTGGAGCTTGACGTTGCCGGAGGACTAGAGGAGGGAGAAGAGAACCTCACGGGGCTTCTCTATTCTGTGGATTAGAGAAAACTAGAACTAGATCTAATCTAGAACAAATATAGACAAGACTAGAACTTGTGTGTCTCTTGGGGATGCCCACTCTCTCATATAATGTATATAGGTGGAGGGAGGGGGCTTGGCCGACTTGAGGAGGAGGACTCCCCCCTTGGTGCGCCAACCAGGGAGGAGGAGTCCTCCTTCAACTCGTTTGTTCCCTTACCTTGTCTAACAAGCTATAGGGGGCGTCACCTCTATATGGGTCTTAGGGCCCATTATCTCTCCAGTCTCCACTACTAGGCTTTTTTTTATTTTTTTAGCCCATTGACTCTAAAAAATCCCAGGGGCCTCCCATTTAACATTGGAGCCATTTATTATTTATATTAGGTCCTCGAAATTTTTTCTGCCTATATCACAATTCCCGGTATTCCCCAAAGCACTTCCGATAACCCCAAAACGCTTCCGATTTCTCTTGAAACTATTTATTCTTGAAACACTTCCACTAAAACAACAAATCATTGCTTACTCCTATAGGAGTAGTTGGGATTCCCTAGAGAGGAAGGGTGAAGTACAACAACAACAAAGCATTTCCCTTAGTTAAGAATCAAGGTTATCAATCCAGTAGGAGTCTCCCAATGTAGCAACGTGAGTAGCACCTGCGCACAAACCACTACAAACTTGCATGCAACACTTCAAGAGGGTTGTGAAGCCCCTTGTCTTGCTAGTTACTAGATTAAATGCAAATGATAGAGATACATAGTTGCAAATTAGCATGGGAAATAAAAGGAGAATTTATGTAGAAGAATTCAGTAGTGGAGAATAGACAGAGCGGGCATAGTTTCACTAGTGGCATCTCTCTCAAAAACAACTAGTAGCATGGTAAAAAACTTATAGTTGGGCAATTGACCGATTTGGAATATTCATGACTATGATCTATTCATGGCATAAACTAGACGTCAATCCTACCGCGTCTACTACTAATACTCCACCTCAAAACCACTATCCAGCATGCATCTCAAGGTATTAAGTTTGTAAGAAACAGAGTATCGCAATAAGCAAGATGACATAATGTAGACAGGAAGAAGTTAATCAATATGTCAAAAACACAACATTTTATCCTTAGTGGCAACCATACAATTCTTGTCTTGGCCTTTATTGTCACTGAGTGAAAGCACCGCAAGATTGAACCCACCACAAAGAACTACTCCTTGATACGTCTCCAATGTATCTATAATTTTTGATTGTTCCACGCTATTAAAGTATCATTCTTGGATGTTTCATACTCAAGCACTAGCAACTTTATCTCATTTTTTGGGACTAACCTATTACATAGTGCCCAGTGCCAGTTGTTGTTTTCTGCTTGTTCTTTACTTTGCGGAATATCAATACCAAACGAAGTCCAAATGCCACGAAACTTTTTGGAGATTTTTTTCTAGACAGAAGATACCTAGGGGGCAAGGAAGTGCACCAAAGGAGGCCCGTGGGGCCCACTGGGCACCAGGGTGCGCCAAAGGCCCTTGGCGCGCCCTGGTGGGTAGTGGAGACCACGGGAGGCTTCTCCACCGACTATCAGCTCTATAAATAATCAAAAATCCCCAAAACCCTAGGGGAGTCGAGAGAAAACAGTTTCCGCCACCGCAATTTCCAGAACCACGAGATCTAATCTAGAGGCCTTTTCCGTCACTCTGCCGGAGGGGTCAACAATCACGGAGTGGTTCTTCATGATCACCCTTGCCCTCCGATGATGCGTGAGTAGTTTAACCATAGTCCTATGGGTCCGTAGGCAGTAGCTAGATGGCTTCTTCTCTCTTTTTGATCTTCAATACAATGTTCTCCTCGATGTTCTTAGAAATCTATTTGATATAATGACTTTTTGCGGTGTGTTTCTTGGGATCCGATGAATTGTGAGTTTATGATCAGTCTATCTATGAATATTATTTGAGTCTTCTTTGAACTCTTTTATGCATGATCTTTATAGCCTCGTATTTCTTCTCTGAAACTTTGGTTTGGTTTGGCCAACTAGATTGATTTTTCTTGCCATGGGAAGAGTGATTTGTGATGGGTTCGATCTTGCGGTACTCAATTTCAGTGATAGAAGGAGACATGACACACATGTATCATTGCCATTAAGGATAAAAGATGGGGTCTATTCCTACATGAATGATCTTGTCTACATCATGTCATCATTCTTATTACATTACTCCATTTTTCCATGAACTTAATACACTAGATGCATGCTGGATAGCGGTCGATGTGTGGAGTAATAGTAGTAGATGCAGGCAGGAGTCGGTCTACTAATCTTAGACGTGATGCCTATATACATGATCATTGCCTTGGATATAGTCATGATTGTTTACTTTTCTATCAATTGCCCAACAGTAATTTGTTTACCCACTGTATGCTATTTTCTCGAGAGAAGACTCTAGTGAAATCTACGACCCCGGGTCTATTTCCTATAATATTATTTTCAGATCTATTCATAAAAAATTCCTTGCTGCACTTTTTCTTTATTTATTATATTTTGTTTTTCGCTAGATCTATTTATCCAATCTCATACAATTTAATCTATCTCAATACCGAGGAGGGATTGACAACCTCTCTTACGCGTTGGGTTGCAAGTTTTTGTGGTTTGTGTGCAGGTGTTGTTTACATAGTGTTTCTTGGTTCTCATATTGGATTGATAACCTTGGTTTCATAACTAAGGGAACTGTCCTGCATCATCCTCTCCTCTTCGGGGAATTACCAACACATATACAAGCAATCAGGAAGAATTCCTGGCGCCGTTGCCGGGGACACATCTGAAGGAAATATGCCCTAGAGGCGATAATAAAGTTGTTATTTATATTTCCTTATATCATGATAAATGTTTATTATTCATGCTAGAATTGCATTAGCCGGAAAATTAATACACGTGTGAATACATAGACAAAACATAGTGTCCCTAGTATGCCTCTACTTGACTAGCTCATTAATCAAAGATGGTTAAGTTTCCTGACCATGGACATGTGTTGTCATTTTATTAATGGGATCACGTCATTAGGAGAATGATGTGATGGACAAGACCCATCCCTTAGCTTAGCATAATGATCATTTAGTTTTATTGCTATTGCTTTCTTCATGACTTATACATGTTCCTCTGACTATGAGATTATCCAACTCCCGAATACCGGAGGAACACCTTGTGTGCTATCAAATGCCACAGCGTAACTGTGTGATTATAAAGATGCTCTACAGGTGTCTCCAGAGGTGTTTGTTGGGTTGACATAGATCGAGATTAGGATTTGTCACTCCGAGTATCGGAGAGGTATCTCTGGGCCCTCTCGGTAATGCACATCACTATAAGCCTTGCAAGCAATGTGACTAATGAGTTAGTTGCGGGATGATGCATTACAGAATGAGTAAAGAGACTTGTCGATAATGAGATTGAACTAGGTATGATGATACCGATGATCGAATCTCAGGCAAGTAACACACCGATGACAAAGGGAATAATGTATGTTGTTATGCGGTTTGACCGATAAAGATCTTCGTAGAATATGTAGGAGCCAATATGAGCATCCAGGTTCCGCTATTGGTTATTTACCGAAGATGTGTCTCGGTCATGTCTACATAGTTCTCGAACCCGTAGGGTCCGCATGCTTAACGTTCGATGACAATTTATATTATGAATTATGTGATTTGATGACCGAAGTTTGTTTGGAGTCCCGGATGAGATCACGGACATGACGAGGAGTCTCTTAATGGTCGAGAGGTAAAGATCGATATATTGGAAGGTTATATTCGGACATCGGAATGGTTCCGAGTGATTCGGGTATTTTTCGGAGTACCGAAGAGTTACAAGAATTCGCCGGGGAAGTTAATGAGCCTTATTGGGCTTTAGTGGAGAGAGGGAAGAAAGGCCACAAGGTGGCGCACGCCTCCCCCCTGCCCAAACCGAATTGGACAAGGGGTGGGGGCGTGGCCCCCATTTCCTTCTCCCTCTCCCTCCTTTCCTTCTTTCCTACTCCGAAAAGGAAAGGGAATCCTACTAGGACTTGGGAGTCCTAGTAGGACTCCCTACACTTGGTGCGCCCCTAGGAGGGCTGTCCTCTCTCCCTCCCTCCTTTATATATGTGGGCAGGGGGCACCCCAAAGGCACACCAAGTCTTCTCTTAGCCGTGTGCGGTGCCCCCCTCCACAGTCACACACCTCGGTCATATCGTTGTAGTGCTTAGGCGAAGCCCTGCGCCGGCAACTTCATCATCACCATCAACACGCCGTCGTCCTGACGAAACTCTCCCTCGTTCTCAACTGGATCAAGAGCTCGAGGGACGTCATCGAGCTGAACGTGTGCTGAACACGGAGGTGCCGTACGCTCGGTGCTTGGATCGGTTGGATCGCGAAGATGTTCAACTACATCAACCGCGTTGCTAAATGCTTCCGCTTTCGGTCTACGAGGGTACATGGACACACTCTCCTGTCTCGTTGCCATGATTCTCCCAGATGGATCTTGCATGATCGTAGGTATTTTTTTGAATTACTACGTTCCCCAACAATGGCATCCGAGCCAGGTCTATGCATAGATGTTATATGCACGAGTAGAACACAATGAGTTGTCAGTGATAATAATCATACTGCTTAAGAGCAACGCCTTACTTTGATTCGGCGATATTGTTGGATGAAGCGGCCCGGACCAACCTTACATGACCACGTTCATGAGACCGGTTCCACCGACAGACATGCAACTTGTTTTGCATAAAGGTGGCTGGCGGGTGTCTGATTCTCCAACTTTAGTTGAATCGAGTTTGACTACGGCCAGTCCTTGTTGAAGGTTAAAACAACACACTTGACAAAAAATCACTGTGGTTTTGATGTGTAGGTAAGAACGGTTCTTGTTAGAAGCACGTAGCAGCCATGTAAAATTTGCAACAACAAAGTAGATGACGTCTAACTTGTTTTTGCAGGGCATGTTGTGATGTGATATGGTCAAGACATGATGTGATATAATTTGTTGTATGAGATGATCATGTTTTGTTAAAGTTATCGGCAACTGGTAGGAGCCTTATGGTTGTCTCTTTATTGCATAAGATGCAAGCGCCATATAATTGCTTTACTTTATCACTATGCGATAGCAATAGTTGCAAAAAGCAATAGTTGGTGAGACAACCATGTGACGACATGTTAATAGAGATCAAGAGGATGGAGATTGAGGGAGTCCTGGATTAGGGGGTCTCCGGACAGCCGGACTATATCCTTTGGCCGGACTGTTGGACTATGAAGATACAAGATTGAAGACTTCGTCTCGTGTCCGGATGGGACTCTACTTGGCGTGGAAGACAAGCTAGGCAATACGGATATGGATATCTCCTCCTTTGTAACCGACCTTGTGTAACCCTAACCCTCTCCAGTGTCTATATAAACCGAAGGGTTTTAGTCCGTAGAACAACAACCACAACATACAATCATACCATAGGCTAGCTTCTAGGGTTTAGCCTCTCCGATCTCGTGGTAGATCTACTCTTGTACTACCCATATCATCAATATTAATCAAGCAGGACGTAGGTTTTTACCTCCATCAAGAGGGCGCGAACCTGAGTAAAACATTGTGTCCCCTGCCTCCTGTTACCATCCGGCCTAGACACACAGTTCGGGACCCCCTACCCGAGATCCGCCGGTTTTGACACCGACATTGGTGCTTTCATTGAGAGTTCCGCTGTGCCGTCGCCACCAGGAAGGATGTCTCATCCCGTCTTTAAATACGGCACTGTTGCTGAGGGAGCTTTGGCTATCGGCCAAACTCTCTGGCTAGGTGGTTTTCTTATGAACGCCTGTTCGGCCGCTGCGCCGACGATGACTTCTCGGGTCATCGAAAGCAATCTTCACATCAACACGGAACTCGCCGAGCAGTTAGATCCAATGGAGCTCTCTTCCCTGAACAAGCTCTTGGATCGCATCGCCGCCCTGGGAGTCGCTACAGACTACGATCAGATTGGGCCTAAACCCGATCTGAGAGAGATCAACTCTCCCCAGGTCACCCATCACGTTGCAGTGGTGGAGGAACAATGCGGCAACCCTTCATCTATCTTAAGGACTAGCTATGTCCGGATTCCCGATCCCTCCAAGCCGGATACCCGCGGAGGGGAGGACGTCACTCAAGGCCTGAACCTAGAGTCAGGCAGCGGGCTAGATTTATCGGAAAACATCCAAGAATCCAAACTTCCGAGTTCGGAAACTCCTTGCCCCCCCGAGTCTCAGATTGGGTGAGGATTCGGGTTCAATTCCACCCACCCACCCAAACATAAGCGATCTATCCCAAATTAGGCAAGAGCCCGAAGAAACAGTACACCATTACTGGGCTAGATTCCTCCTGGTCATGAACAGGATAAAGGACTGCCACGAGGAAGATGCAATTTCATTCTTCTGCAATAATTGCACAGACAAGGGAATCCTCAACGCCATAAGTCGCCGTGAAATTACATGCTTTGCCGACTTGGTGTCCATAGTACGAAAGTACTGTGCGATGGAAAGCGCCTGGAAAACCGAAATAAAATGTTGGGATAATCCGGCCCTGAATACAAACCCAGTCCGAAATAAAAGGGTACATTATCACAATACACCTGGGTTAACTACCAAAAAGAAAAATCCCTCTACGGGGCAAGGAACCGTACTGGAGGGATGGCTCAACGGACCCTGCAAAATTCATAGTACAGCGGATGCAATACCAATGCACAACCTTAGAGCATGTTGGATACTCCGGCAGGTGGCCAAAAGTGGTGAGGATCTACTCCTCCCAAATACCGCAGAGCACCATCCCGTGGACAACAATACGGTGTTAACGGTCTTTGAGACCTTCGCGTCAAATAATAGACACAAGCGAACACTCCGCAGCATGGCCAAAATTTGCCACGTAGCAGAAATAAATCCTTGGAGTGACACGGCTATTACCTTCAATGCTAGTGACGAACCCAAATTCTGAACAGCCCGAGCACCAGCCTCACTGGTCCTCAGTCCAATCGTGGACGACTTTCGACTCACCAAGGTACTCATGGACGGCGGCAGCGGATTAAACCTCATCTATGAGGAAACTATTCAAAAGATGGAAATAGACTGGAGCCGCATTGAGCAAAGTAGCACAACCTTTAGAGGAATCATCCCCAGTCGGGAAGCACGCTGTGCTGGGAAAATCACACTAGATGTGGTATTCGGCATGCCGAATAATTATAGGTCCGAAGAAATTACATTCCAAGTGGCCCCATTCAGCAGCGGATACCACGCTCTATTAGGGCGGGAGGCGTTTACAATCTTCCAAGCCATACCCCATTATGGGTACATGAAGCTCAAAATGCCTGGGCCCACCGGAATCATCACTCTTGCTAGTGATCCGGACATAGCACTCTGCGCCGAAAATAAGACAGCTGCACTGGCCCTCGAGGCACTATCCGAAGCCTTAGTGGCCGAGGAACTAACTGCGCTGCGCTCCACGGTGAACAGGGACGATGTGATACTCGATAAAAGATCCAAGTCCACCTCCTTTAAACCGGCGGACGATATAGTCAAATTCCAAGTCCATCCAACGGACCCTACAAAAACAGCTTCCGTTGGGGCACAATTAAACCTTGATGTCGACGCCGCACTTCGAGAGTTCCTACACGAGAAATGGGACATTTTTGCCTGGCACCCTTCAGACATGCCAGGAATCCCATGCAGGCTGGCCGAGCACAGCCTAAATATCCTAAAAGGATTCAAGCCAGTCAAGCAGGCTCTTCGGTGTTTCTCCGAACCTAAGAGACAAGCCATGGGAGAGGAACTAGCCAAGCTATTGGAGGCCGGATTCATCAGAGACATAAAACATCCGGACTGGCTAGCAAACCTGGTGATGGTACCAAAGAAGGACAAATACTGGCGCTTGTGCGTCGATTTTAAGGACCTTAACAAGGCCTGCCCAAAGGATCCTTTCCCCCTCCCCCGCATCGATCAAATCATCGATGCCACCGCAGGACACGATTCACTGTGTTTCCTCGACGCATACTCCGGCTACCATCAAATTAAAATGGCAGAGCCAGACCAAGCCGCAACGGCATTCATCACACCATACGGCCCATTCTACTTCAACACAATGCCCTTCGGGCTCAAAAACGCCGGCGCAACATATCAGCGCATGATTTAGACATGTCTGGCAAACCAGATCGGCAAAACAGTGGAGGCATACATAGATGACATGGTCGTTAAAACCAAGCATGTCGAAACTCTAGTAGACGACTTGAGGCTCACATTCAATAACCTCCGAACATATGACATCAAGCTCAATCAGGAAAAATGCGTTTTCGGCGTACCAGCCGAAAAGCTCCTGGGATTCATTGTCTCCAGTAGAGGTATTGAAGCTAATCCGGCCAAAATCTGAGCGTTGTCACAGTTGGCTACCCCAACAGACCTCAAACAAATACAAAAATTGACTGGATGCGTGGCGGCTCTAAGCCGCTTTATCTCCCGCTTGGGAGAAAAGGCATTACCCCTTTATCGCCTCCTCCAGCGCACCGAACACTTCGAGTGGACGGATGCCGCCACGGCCAGACTCAACGAAATAAAAGCCATATTGGCAACAAACCCAGTCCTGGCCGCGCCAAACATTGGCGAACCAATGCTATTATACATTGCGGCAACTCATCAAGTAGTAAGCGCAGTGCTCGTCGTCGAACGAGAAGCGGACGGACACAAATTCCCCCTTCAAAAGCCGGTTTACTATGTGTCCACTGTCCTTACTCCATGCAAATCACGGTACCCACATTATCAAAAGATAGCGTACACGGTATTTATGGCATCCCGGAAGCTGCGACACTACTTTCAAGAGTGTTCGATAACGGTAGCCTCGGAAGTACCACTTAACGATATTATAAACAACCATGACGCGACGGGCCGGATTGCCAAATGGGCCCTTGAGCTTCTCCCATTTGACATAACTTACAAGCCATGGCGAGCTATTAAATCGCAAGTTTTGGCTGACTTCGTCGCCAAGTGGACGGAAGCCGAGCTCCCTAAGGAGTACGTCACATATTCAAACTGGATCATGCACTTCGATGGCTCCAAAATGTTGGCTGGTCTGGGGGCTGGCGTCGTTTTGACGTCCCCAATAGGAGATTCAGTTCAATACGTACTACAGATAATGTATACGGACTCCAACAACGCAGCCGAATATGAGGCCCTTCTACATGGTCTCCAGATGGCAGTATCCATGGGCATTCAACGCCTAGAGGTGCGCAGGGATTCGAAACTCGCGATATCCCAAATAAATGGAGACTTTGATGCCAAGGATCCGAAAATGGCAGCTTATCGCAATGCCGTCCTAAAGATGTCAGCTCGGTTCGAGGGGCTCGAATTTCACCATGTGGCTCGGGAAAACAATCAGGCAGCAAATATTCTCGCCCGCATCGGCGCAAAACGCGACACGGTCCCTCCCAACATATTCCTGGAAAGGCTCTTCAAGCCATCCGTAGCATGGGAAGGGGACACCGGTAACAACAGTCCGGACCCGGCCAAAATACCCAATACCGAACTCTCTGACACAATCGGAGGCTCCGCCACCGAAATAACACATTCAACCCACGAAATAATGGCCATTATTGCCCCGTGGACAGAACCATTCCTGGCCTACCTAACTAGATATGAACTTCCGGAGGACCAAAATGAGGCACGTTGCATAGTGCGGCGATCCAAGGCCTACAGGGTCCATGAGGGAGAATTGTACAAAAAAAGCGCTACCGGAGTCCTTCAAAGGTGCATCTTCGAAGAGGAAGGGCGGAAGCTTTTGGCAGAAATTCACGCCGGACTCGGCGGTCATCACGCCGCAGCCCGGGCTCTTGTAAGCAAGGCCTTCCGTACAGGATTCTATTGGCCAACGGCCCGGGCAGATGCACAGGACTTGGTCCAACGTTGCGCCGCTTGCCAGCTCTTTGCAAATCAAAGCCACATGCCACCCACCGCCCTCCAAACAATCCCCATTACATGGCCCTTCGCGGTCTGGGGGCTTGACATGGTTGGACCCCTTAAAGGGGGAACCCACAAGAAAAAAATACTTATTGGTCATGGTGGATAAATTCACCAAATGGATAGAGGCTAAACCGGTTAAAACAGCCGAATCCGGACCGGTGATAGATTTCATATCCGGGGTTGTACACCGTTACGGCGTCCCCCACAGCATCATCACTGATAACGGCACGAACTTCACGGCCGATGAGGTAAAACTCTGGTGCAGCAAAATGGGCATCAAGCTCGATTATGCTTCAGTCTATCACCCACAAACCAACGGTCAAGTCAAACGAGCAAATGGTCTTATAATGAGCGGCATTAAACCCAGATTAGTGCGCTCCTTAACGGAGTCTGACACGCACTGGGTAGAGGAGCTCGACTCCGTACTCTGGGGGCTGCGGACCACGCCGAATCGTAGTACCGGATATACACCGTTTTTTATGGTGTACGGCGCAGAGGCAGTCCTGCCCTGTGACATAATTCATGACTCACCTCGAGTGCGCATGTACGAAGAAAGAGAAGCCGAGCTCGATCGGCAGGATAGTCTGGACACCTTGGAGGAAGAGCGCGGCATAGCCAAAGCCCATTCCGCATTTTACCAGCAACAGGCTCGCAGATACCAAAGCAGAGAAGTACGGGCCAAAACTTATAACGTTGGCGAACTAGTTCTACGACTGCCGGATAAGAAAAAGAACAAGCTCGAGCCCAAATGGAAGGTCCCTTCATTGTCGACCAAGTTCTGACCGGTGGAGCGTACCGACTGCGGGATGCATCGACTAGTCGATTCGAGCCGAACCCATGGAACGCAGCCAGGCTTCAAAGATTCTACGCCTAGCACCGGACTCTATGTTAGTCCCCTCCCTTTGTCCATTTTCTGCATATGCATCATCTGTCTTGTTTCCCTTTCTTTCTTTTATTTCTCTAGGCCTTCAAGGGTCACCTTGTGCCTCACTCGTACATTACAGATGCGCTAGCCGTGAAGGAAATATGCCCTAGAGGCAATAATAAAGTTATTATTTATTTCCTTATTTCATGATAAATGTTTATTATTCATGCTAGAATTGTATTAACCGGAAACATAATACATGTGTGAATACATAGACAAACAGAGTGTCACTAGTATGCCTCTACTTGACTAGCTCGTTAATCAAAGATGGTTATGTTTCCTAACCATGGACAAAGAGTTGTTATTTGATTAACGGGATCACATCATTAGGTGAATGATCTGATTGACATGACCCATTCCATTAGCTTAGCACCCGATCGTTTAGTATGTTGCTATTGCTTTCTTCATGACTTATACATGTTCCTATGACTATGAGATTATGCAACTCCCGTTTGCCGGAGGAACACTTTGTGTTCTACCAAACGTCACAACATAAATGGGTGATTATAAAGGAGCTCTACAGGTGTCTCCAAAGGTAGATGTTGGGTTGGCGTATTTCGAGATTAGGATTTGTCACTCCGATTGTCGGAGAGGTATCTCTGGGCCCTCTCGGTAATGCACATCACTTAAGCCTTGCAAGCATTGCAACTAATGAGTTAGTTGCGAGATGATGTATTACGGAACGAGTAAAGAGACTTGCCAGTAACGAGATTGAACTAGGTATTGGATACCGACGATCGAATCCCGGGCAAGTAACATACCGATGACAAAGGGAACAACGTATGTTGTTATGCGGTCTGACCGATAAAGATCTTCGTAGAATATGTAGGAGACAATATGGGCATCCAGGTCCCGCTATTGGTTATTGACCGGAGACGTGTCTCAGTCATGTCTACATTGTTCTCGAACCGTAGGGTCCGCACGCTTAAGGTTTCGATGACAGTTATATTATGAGTTTATGAGTTTTGATGTACCGAAGGAGTTCGGAGTCCCGGATGAGATCGGGGACATGACGAGGAGTCTCGAAATGGTCGATACGTAAAGATCGATATATTGGACGACTATATTCGGACATCGGAAAGGTTCTGAGTGATTCGGGTATTTTTCGGAGTACCGGGTAGTTACGGGAGAAGCAATGGGCCTTGATGGGTTTTAGTGGGAAGAGGAGAAAGGGCCTGCTGCGCCCCCCCTCCCCTCTAGTCCGAATTGGACTAGGGAAAAGGGGGCCGGCCACCTTTCCTTCTCCTCCACTTCCTTCTCCCTTCCTCCCCTCTTGGTGGACTCCTACTAGGACTTGGAGTCCTAGTAGGACTCCACATCCTGGCCGCACCTGGCCTTGGCCGGCCTCCTCCTCCTCCATCCTTTATATACAGGGGCAGGGGGCACCCCATAGACACACAAGTTGATCTTCGTGATCGTTCCTTAGCCGTGTGCGGTGCCCCCTTCCACCATATTCCACCTCGGTCATATTGTAGCGGTGCTTAGGCGAAGCCCTGCGACGGTAGAACATCAAGATCGTCACCACGACATCGTGCTGACGGAACTCCTCCCCGACGCTTTGCTGGATCGGAGCCCGGGGAGCGTCATCAAGCTGTACGTGTGCTAAGAACTCGGAGGTGCCGGAGTAACGGTGCTTGGATCGGTCGGATCGGGAAGACGCACGACTACTTCCTCTACGTTGCGTCAACGCTTCCGTTGTGGTCTACAAGGGTACGTAGACAACACTCTACCCTCTCGTTGCTATGCATCACCATGATCTTGCGTGTGCGTAGGATTTTTTTTTTGAAATTACTACGAAACCCAACAGTGGCATCCGAGCCTAGGTTTTATGGTTTGATGTTATATGCACAAGTAGAACACAAGTGAGTTGTGGGCGATATAAGTCATACTGCCTACCAGCATGTCATACTTTGGTTCGGCGGTATTGTTGGATGAAGCGGCCCGGACCGACATTACGCGTACGCTTACGCGAGACCGGTTCTCCCGACGTGCTTTGCACAAAGGTGGCTTGCGGGTGACTGTTTCTCCAACTTTAGTTGAACCGAGTGTGGCTACGCCCGGTCCTTGCGAAGGTTAAAATGGCATCAACTTGACAAACCATCGTTGTGGTTTTGATGCGTAGGTGAGATTGGTTCTTGCTTAAGCCCGTAGCAGCCACGTAAAACTTGCAACAAACAAAGTAGAGGACGTCTAACTTGTTTTTGCAGGGCATGTTGTGATGTGATATGGTCAAGACATGATGCTAAATTTTATTGTATGAGATGATCATGTTTTGTAACCAAGTTATCGGCAACTGGCAGGAGCCATATGGTTGTCGCTTTATTGTATGCAATGCAATCGCGATGTAATGCTTTACTTTATCACTAAGCGGTAGTGATAGTCGTGGAAGCATAAGATTGGCGAGACGACAACGATGTTGCTTCCCTGTGTTTATTTTGATATGTTCTTAGAGAAAATTGTGTTGAAAGATGTTAGTAGCAATGATGCGGATTGGATCCGTGATCTGAGGTTTATCCTCATTGCTGCACAGAGGAATTATGTCCTTGATGCACCGCTAGGTGACAGACCTATTGCAGGAGCAGATGCAGACGTTATGAACGTTTGGCTAGCTCAATATGATGACTACTTGATAGTTTAGTGCACCATGCTTAATGGCTTAGAATCGGGACTTCAAAGACGTTTTGAACGTCATGGACCATATGAGATGTTCCAGGAGTTGAAGTTAATATTTCAAGCAAATACCCGAGTTGAGAGATATGAAGTCTCCAACAAGTTCTATAGCTAAAAGATGGAGGAGAATCGCTCAACTAGTGAGCATATGCTCAGATTGTCTGGGTACTACAATCGCTTGAATCAAGTGGGAGTTAATCTTCCAGATAAGATAGTGATTGACAGAATTCTCTAGTCACCATCACCAAGTTAGTAGAACTTCGTGATGAACTATAGTATGCAAGGGATGACGAAAATGACTCCCGAGCTTTTCATGATGATGAAATCGATGAAGGTAGAAATCAAGAAAGAGCATCAAGTGTTGATGGTTGACAAGATCACTAGTTTCAAGAAAAGGGCAAAGGAAAAAAAAGGGAACTTCAAGAAAAACAGCAAGCAAGTTGCTGCTCATGTGAAGAAGCCCAAGTCTAGTCCTAAGCCTGAGACTAAGTGCTTCTACTGCAAAGGGACTGGTCACTAGAAGCGGAACTACCCCAAGTGATTGGCGGATAAGAAGGATGGCAAAGTGAACATAAGTATAATTGATATACATGTTATTGATGTGTACTTTACTAGTGTTTATAGCAACCCCTCAGTATTTGATACTAGTTCAGTTACTAATATTAGTAACTCGAAACGGGAGTTGCAGAATAAACAGAGACTAGTTAAGGGTGAAGTGACGATGTGTGTTGGAAGTGGTTCCAAGATTGATATGATCATCATCGCACACTCCCTATAATTTCGGGATTAGTGTTGAACCTAAATAAGTGTTATTTGGTGTTTGCGTTCAGCATGAATATGATTTGATCATGTTTATTGTAATACAGTTATTCATTTAAGTAAGAGAATAAATTGTTGTTCTGTTTACATGAATAAAACCTTATATGGTTACACACCCAATGAAAATAGTTTGTTGGATCTCGATCATAGTGATACACATAATCATAATATTGAAACCAAAAGATGCAAAGTTAATAATGATAGTGCAACTTATTTGTGGCACTGCCGTTTAGGTCATATTGGTGTAAAGCGCATGAAGAAACTCCATGCTGATGGGCTTTTGGAATCACTTGATTATGAATCAGTTGATGCTTGCGAACCATGCCTCATGGGCAAGATGACTAAGACTCTGTTCTCCGGAGCGAGCAACTGACTTATTGGAAATAATACATACTGATGTATGCGGTCCGATGAGTGTTAAGGCTCACGGCAAGTATCGTTATTTTCTGAACTTCACAGATGATTTGAGCAGATATGGGTATATCTACTTGATGAAACATAAGTCTGAAACATCTGAAAAGTTCAAAGAATTTCAGAGTGAAGTGAAAAATCATCGTAAAAAGAAAATAAAGTTTCTACGATCTGATCGTAGAGAAGAGTATTTGAGTTACGAGTTTGGCCTTCAGTTAAAAACAATGTGAAATAGTTTCACTACTCACGCCACCTGGAACACCACAATGTAATGGTGTGTCCGAACGTCATAACCGTACTTTATTGGATATGGTGCGATCTATGATGTCTCTTACCGATCTACCACTATCGTTTTGGGTTATGCATTAGAGACAGATGCATTCACGTTAAATAGGGCACCATCTAAATCCATTGAGACGACACCATATGAACTATGGTTTGGCAAGAAACCTAAGCTGTCGTTTCTTAAAGTTTGAGGTTTCAATGCTTATGTGAAAAAGTTTCAACCTGATAAGCTCAAACCCAAATCGGAGAAATGTGTCTTCATAGGATATCCAAAGGAAACTATTGGATACACCTTCTATCACAGATCCGAAGGCAAGACTTTTGTTGCTAAATTTGGAAACTTTCTAGAGAAGGAGTTTCTCTCGAAAGAAGTGAGTGGGAGGAAAGTAGAAAACTTGATAAGGTAATTGTACCTTCTCCCTTATTGGAAAGTAGTTCATCACAAAAACCTGTTCTTGTGACTACTACACCAATTAGTGAGGAAGCCAATGATGATGATCATGTAACTTCAGATCAAGTTACTACCGAATCTCGTAGGTAAACCAGAGTGAGATCCGCACCAGAGTGGTACGGTAATCCTGTTCTGGAGGTCATGTTACTTGACCATGACGAACCTACGAACTATGAGGAAGCGATGATGAGCCCAGATTCCGTGAAATGGTTTGAGGCCATGAAATCTGAGATATGATCCATGTATGAGAACAAAGTATGGACTTTGATGGATTTGCCCGATGCTCGGCAAGCCATAAAAATAAATGGATCTTCAAGAGGAAGACGGACGCTGATAGTAGTGTTATTATCTACAAAGCTAGAATTGTCGCAAAAGGTTTTCGACAAGTTCAAGGTGTTGACTACGATGAGAGATTCTCACTCGTATCTATGCTTAAGTCTGTCCGAATCATGTTAGCAATTGCTGCATTTTATGAAATTTGGCAAACAGATAAACAAAACTGAATTCCTTAATGGATTTATTAAAGAAGAGTTGTAGACGATGCAACTAGAAGGTTTTGTCAATCCGAAAGGTGCTAACAAAATGTGCAAGCTCCAGCGATCCATCTGTGGACTGGTACAAGCATCTCGGAGTTGGAATATACGCTTTGATGAGTTGATCAAAGCATATAGTTTTATACAGACTTGTGGTGAAGCCTGTATTTACAAGAAAGTGAGTGGGAGCACTACAACATTTCTGATAAGTATATGTGAATGACATATTGTTGATCGGAAATAATGTAGAATTATTCTGTAAAGCATAAAGGAGTGTTTGAAAGGAGTTTTTCAAAGAAAGACTTCGGTGAAGCTGCTTACATATTGAGCTCCAAGATCTATAGAGATAGATCAAGACGCTTGATAAGTTTTTTCAATGAGTACATACCTTGACAAGATTTTGAAGTAGTTCAAAATGGAGCAGTCAAAGAAAGAGTTCTTGCCTGTATTACAAGGTGTGAATTTGAGTAAGACTCAAAGCCCGACCATGGCAGAAGATAGAAAGAGAATGAAAGTCATTCCCTATGCCTTGGCCATAGGTTCTATAAAGTATGTCAAGCTGTGTACCAGATCTATTGTATACCCTGCACTGATTTGGCAAGGGAGTACAATAGTGATCTAGGAGTAGATCACTGGACAACGGTCAGAATTATCCTTAGTGAAATAAGGATATGTTTCTCGATTATGGACGTGACAAAAAGGGTTCGTCGTAAAGGGTTGCGTCGATGCAAGTTTTTGACACTGATCCAGATGATTCTAAGTCTCAATCTGGATACATATTGAAATTGGGAGCAATTAGCTAGAGTAGCTCCGTGCAGAGCATTGTAGACATAGAATTTTGCAAAATACATACAGATCTGACTTTGGCAGGCCCGTTGACTAAATTTCTCTCACAAGCAAAACATGATCACTCTTTGGGTGTTAATCACACAGCGATGTAAACTAGATTATTGAATCTAGTAAACCCTTTGGGTGTTAGTCACATGGAGATGTGAACCAATCACATAAAGATGTGAACTATTGGTGTTAATCACATAGCGATGTGAACTAGATTATTGACTCTAGTGCAAGTGGGAGACTGAAGGAAATATGCCCTAGAGGCAATAATAAAGTTATTATTTATTTCCTTATTTCATGATAAATGTTTATTATTCATGCTAGAATTGTATTAACCGGAAACATAATACATGTGTGAATACATAGACAAACAGAGTGTCACTAGTATGCCTCTACTTGACTAGCTCGTTAATCAAAGATGGTTATGTTTCCTAACCATGGACAAAGAGTTGTTATTTGATTAACGGGATCACATCATTAGTTGAATGATCTGATTGACATGACCCATTCCATTAGCTTAGCACCCGATCGTTTAGTATGTTGCTATTGCTTTCTTCATGACTTATACATGTTCCTATGACTATGAGATTATGCAACTCCCGTTTGCCGGAGGAAACACTTTGGGTGCTACCAAACGTCACAACGTAACTGGGTGATTATAAAGGAGCATTACAGGTGTCTCCAAAGGTAGATGTTGGGTTGGCATATTTCGAGATTAGGATTTGTCACTCCGATTGTCGGAGAGGTATCTCTGGGCCCTCTCGGTAATGCACATCACATAAGCCTTGCAAGATTGCAACTAATGAGTTAGTTGCGAGATGATGTATTACGAACGAGTAAAGAGACTTGCCGGTAACGAGATTGAACTAGGTATTGGATACCGATGATCGAATCTCGGGCAAGTAACATACCGATGACAAAGGGAACAACGTATGTTGTTATGCGGTCTGACCGATAAAGATCTTCGTAAAATATGTAGGAGCCAATTATGGGCATCCAGGTCCCGCTATTTGGTTATTGACCGGACATGTGTCTCAGTCATGTCTAGCATTGTTCTTGAACGTAGGGTCCGCACGCTTAAGGTTTCGATGACAGTTATATTATGAGTTTATGAGTTTTGATGTACGAAGGGAGTTCGAGTCCCGGATGAGATCGGGGACATGACGAGGAGTCTCGAAATGGTCGAGACGTAAGATCGATATATTGGACGACTATATTCGGACATCGGAAAGGTTCCTGAGTGGATTCGGGTATTTTTCGGAGTACCGGGTAGTTACGGGAGAAGCAATGGGCCTTGATGGGCTTTAGTGGGAAGAGGAGAAAGGGCCAAGGGGCTGCTGCGCCCCCCTCCCCTCTGGTCCGAATTGGACTAGGGAAAAGGGGGCCGGCCACCTTTCCTTCTCCTCCACTTCCTTCTCCCTTCCTCCCCTCTTGGTGGACTCCTACTAGGACTTGGACTCCTAGTAGGACTCCACATCCTGGCCGCACCTAGCCTTGGCCGGCCTCCTCCTCCTCCATCCTTTATATACAGGGGCAGGGGGCACCCCATAGACACACAAGTTGATCTTCGTGATCGTTCCTTAGCCGTGTGCGGTGCCCCCTTCCACCATATTCCACCTCGGTCATATTGTAGCGGTGCTTAGGCGAAGCCCTGCGACGGTAGAACATCAAGATCGTCACCACGACGTCGTGCTGACGGAACTCCTCCCCGACGCTTTGCTGGATCGGAGCCCGGGGAGCGTCATCAAGCTGTACGTGTGCTAAGAACTCGGAGGTGCCGGAGTAATGGTGCTTGGATCGGTCGGATCGGGAAGACGTACGACTACTTCCTCTCCGTTGCGGTCTACAAGGGTACGTAGACAACACTCTCCCCTCTTGTTGCTATGCATCACCATGATCTTGCGTGTGCGTAGGAATTTTTTTTTGAAATTACTACGAAACCCAACAAGCCGCACTCTTCATACCTGGGGGCTTCTTTCACAGAAGCTTAAATTATTTACCTCGGCCTCACGCCCAACACATGTGTTATACTTCCGCATGTACCTTTTTTCACCATTATATGCATCGATATGACTTAAGTTTTGGCCAAGCTGGGTTGCCTGGCTCTTGTATATATGCCCTACGTTCCCGTTAATTCGGCTAGGGCATAAGGGGAGCACCTCTGCGATTGTTATCGCCGGGTCAGCCGGACGTGTACCTCAGACTGGGTGAAGCCGAAAGCTAGCGTTCTTAAGGGAATATTCAGTCGGTGAACAAAAGATGACTTTTATTTATTATCCATATCTGCCCCAAATGCTTTTTCTGCGCTTCTTATCGCAGTCCGGACATGCACTTTAGGGCATGCTTACCCAGGGAAAGGAACCCTTAATGGAACTATTCTCCCTGGAAGATGTTTCTTACTACCCATGTAATATAACATAACTAGTTGGGCACTTGTCTGATAAAGCACTAATGACCCCTACGCCTGGTCTCCACGCATGCCCCGGTTCTTACATAACCGAGAGGGTATTCGGATACACTCCGGACCGTCGGGTCCCGAGGTTGAAGCGAAAAGGTCCGCCACGACAAACGATCTACAATCCGGCTAGAAGGCATTATACATGCCACTTTAAAATTACATAGTCAATTTGACTGGTTGAATTCCTCTTCAATACCATCCAATAGGCTGTCTAGTCTACAGTCCTATTGGGAATACTTTGCGGCCAATTCTACTTGGCCGTACACTAAGCTCACAGGGATCTCCTTCCCATCGGGCCCCATAGGTCCAACTTCGGCCATGTGGTTCGGGTCAGCCTTCGTGTACCGTGTCTTCACCATTGCCTAGGCTTCCCTGGCACCCTGACGGCAGGCCGATATCTTCCATAATCGGAAGCACTGCCGCGCTCCCTTCAGCTTTTCTGCAAGCTCTCCAAGGCCTTCGGGTGTGGAGACGGATGGCCACAAGGCCTGGGCGACGCCTTGCATCACCTGCCAAACTCGTTCATGCAGCTGTGAGAGCTCGGGAAGAAGGTCACCCATTGAACCGGACATTTCCTCGGCAGGACGACCTGTTAGCATACCTACAGACATAACTCTGTCAGCCAGCTTCCTCGCCGAACTCTTTTTCAAAGTTCGTTCAAGCACTTACTAAATATGCCGCGTCGAAGCCGCCGATTCTCCTTAACAGAGTCCGACAGTTGGGCACGAACATCTTTTAGTTCCACGCCCAGCTTGGTGTTGACATCTAGGAGATCATTCTTGTCCTGCCTCACCCTCGTAAGCACGCTCTCACCGGCCTTTAGCTGGCGTAGGAGCTGTTGCTTACCCGGATTTACTCCAGCGTCATCTGCAATTTTATCGTCAGATCTGCATATACGCCGCATTCTATATGATACTCATCATTCGAAGGATATGTTACCAGAGGGGGTCTCTTTGGGCTCCCCTGCTGCGGCCAGTGCGGCCGGAAGTTGGGCTTTGCACTCTTCCTGCTCCTGGAACAGTTGAGTATTCTTTTCTAGAAGAAGCTGCATAACAAATGATCCTTAAATCAATTATCCTAAATGTTTCAAGTCTCTGGGGCTACTGATATATATAATCACCAAATTTTCTCACCCGTATGTCTTTTACACACTGCTCCGTGGCTCTGGCTAGACCATTTTGAGTGGCACGGAGGTACGCATCTCTCGAGTTGAAGGCATCCAATGCCTCTTGGGAGAAACAAGCGTCACGAAGAACAGTCCGGCGACGCCTGTGGTTCATGGCACTTTCCACCTCGGAATTGGTGGCGGATAGTTTATCCTCATCCTCTGTTGGAGGAGCGCCCGGCGCACGCCTCGTATTCGTTCCCGCTTCCGAATCCGGCCTTGGAGCTTGGCTGGTGGAGGCGCGATTGGTAGCCTCTCCGGGTATAGTCCGGCGAGCGCTCTTTTTCCTGAAAAGAAGGCATGGGCGTTAATATGCCTCTGAGAATAATGTCTTGCAATAAAGACGGCGCGCCGTACCGCTGCGCTGGTGTCTCAATCCATACTGCGGGTCTTTTCAGCCTGCCTGGCCTCGCGGCCCCTTGTTGGCTAGTCGCCGCAGGCTCGGCCTTCCACCTCGAGGACCTCCCCTGCAAAACACGGCTGTTATACGACAATCAAAAAAAATGCAAGGACGGATCCCCTTTCGAAGTGCTGGGACTTCGGTCTCAGTCACTTGTGAGGCTGGAAGTAGCCCAGGGTAATCGGCCGTAATGGCCACCAAAGCGTTGCCATTACTCGATTGGTAAAATACCCCATCGAACAGCTCCACAGACATGTCCGGATCCTCCTGGGAGGCCGGGTCAAGGGACCGTCCAGGGTCCTCGGGTTTTGGAGGAGGGCTGTTTATCTCCTTTACAGCCTGGCGCAGCTCCTGTGATGAAATCGCTAGACTGAATACTTAACTACGGGAATACGAAACGGACGGGCGAGAAAAAGTCTCCGCTTACCTAGCTCGGAGGATTGTACATAGAAAATCCGCCCTGTGGGTTGACACGAAGGAATTCCTCCTCTTCTCCCTTGTACAAAGTGGATAAGATCTTTATTAGATCAGCAGCCGATCCCGGCCCTTTGCGGCCGTGGCGGGTGGCGTCATCCTCCCCGTTGAAATTCCACATGGGGTGGCCTCTATATTGAAGCGGCTGCACCACCCGCATAATACATATGGCCATGACCTCAATCATGGTCAATCCGGATCGAGCTAAAAAACTTATCCGACTCATCTGGTAAAGAACGTCCCTATCATATTCCTCCAGGGAGCTCCATGGACGCCAGCTCCGGCGCTTCTTCAAAGGGGCGTTGTCGAACTCGGGAAGGCCGATTCTAATAGGATCTGGGAGGGGGACGTCTTCTATATAAAACCATCCTGAAGGCCAGTCTTCCGACGTCTTCTTTGGGGTTCCGGACAGGTATCCGGTCCCGGCAATACGCCACACTTCGGCTCCGCCCACTTGATATATTGACCCCTTCTGAGAACGGGGCACAAGGCAGAACAGCTTCCTCCACAGAGCAAAATGAGTCTCACAGCCCAAAAACAACTCGCAAAGGGCTACGAATCCCATGATATGCAGCATGGAGGCAGGCGTAAGGTTATGCAACTGGAGGCCGTAGAACTCCAGGAGCCCCCGGAGAAACGGATGAATTGGAAATCCTAGCCCTCTTACCAAATAAGGGACAAGGCATACCCGCTCTCCCTTGGAGGGATTGGGAAGGCTCTCCGCTTGCTCTCCGCCATTATAGGTGGCAAGCCCGGCTCGAACCAGGACCATGTACGCTGGGGGAAGAAATCCCTTGGTCTGAAGCATCACTAATTTGCTGTGCGGGACGGAACATCTCTCCCAATCTCCAGGCTTGGGGCTAGGGGAGCGAGAGGAGGAGCTACGTCGACCAGCCATGATGGAATGGATCTCTGTCGAATGCGCTCCGATGAAGGCTCGCCAAGGGAGGATGGTGTGATTTGGATTTGAATCCTCGTCTTTTTAATAGGCAGGTCATTCACACAACTAGGGGGGTAAATGTAAAAACACCCTGGCTCTTCATATTCGCTCGACACGTGGAAAGTGGCCATTATTGGCATGGAAGCCAAGGAGTGCAACATTCACAAGAGGCCGGGCACTATTTCGACAGGTACACGGAATTTGGAGAGGAACCCGCCTTGCAATGCCGAAGACAATACTGCGCGCCGGACTCATCGTCATTGAAGCCTGGTTCAGGGGCTACTGAGGGAGTCCTAGATTAGGGGGTCTCCGGACAGCCGGACTATATCCTTTGGCCGGACTGCTGGACTATGAAGATACAAGATTGAAGACTTCGTCTCGTGTCCGGATGGGACTCTACTTGGCGTGGAAGACAAGCTAGGTAATACAGATATGGATATCTCCTCCTTTGTAACTGACCTTGTGTAACCCTAACCCTCTCCGGTGTCTATATAAACCAAAGGGTTTTAGTCTGTAGGACAACAACCACAACATACAATCATACCACAGGCTAGCTTCTAGGGTTTAGCCTCTCTGATCTCGTGGTAGATCTACTCTTGTACTACCCATATCATCAATATTAATCAAGCAGGACGTAGGGTTTTACCTCCATCAAGAGGGCCCGAACCTGGGTAAAACATTGTGTCCCCTGCCTCATGTTACCATCCGGCCTAGACGCACAGTTCGGGACCCCCTACCCGAGATCCGTCGGTTTTGACACCGACAGAGATCATGGTGTCATGCCGGTGACGATGGAGATCACGACGGTACTTTGGAGATGGAGATCAAAGGCACAAGATGATGATGGCCATATCATGTCGCATATTTTGATTGCATGTGATGTCTATCTTTTATGCATCTTATTTTACTTAGTACGACGGTAGCATTATGAGATGATCCCTTACTAAAAAATTCAAGGTATAAGTGTTCTCCCAGAGTATGCACCGTTGTGACAGTTCTTCGTGCCGAGACACCACGTGATGATCGGGTGTGATAGGCCCTACGTTCACATACAATGGGTGGAAGCCAGTTTTGCACGTGCAGAATAGTCGGGTTATACTTGACGAGCCTAGCATGTGCAGACATGGCCTCAGAACACTGGAGACCAAATGTTTGAACGTGAATCATATAGTAGATATTATCAACATAGAGATGTTCACCAGTGAAAACTACTCTATCTCACGTGATGATCGGACATGGTTTAGTTGATATGGATCACGTGATCATTTAGATGACTCGAGGGGTGTCTATCTAAGTGGGAGTTCTTAAGTAATATGATTAATTAAACTTAATTTATCATGAACTTAGTCCTGATAGTATTTGCATATTTATGTTGTAGATCAGTAGCTCGCGTATAGCTCCCCTGTTTTATTTTTGATATGTTCCTAGAGAAAAACTATGTTGAAAGATTATAGTAGCAATGATGCAGACTGGGTCCGTGATTTGAGGATTATCCTCATTGTTGCATAGAAGAATTATGTCCTTGATGCATCGCTAGGTGACAGATCTATTGCAGGAGCAGATGCAGACGTTATGAACATTTGACAAGCTCGATATGATGACTACTTGATAGTTTAGTGCACCATGATTTACGGCTTAGAACCGGGACTTCAAAAATGTTTTGAACGCCATGGAGCATATGAGATATTTCAGGAGCTGAAAATGATATTTCAGGCTCATGCCCGTGTTAAGAGGTATGAGACCTCTGATAAGTACTTTGCCTACAAGATGGAGGAGAATAGCTCAGCTAGTGAGCATGTGATCCGAATGTCTGGGTACTACAACTGCTTGAATCAAGTGAGAGTTAATCTTCCAGATAAGATAGTGATTGACAGAGTTCTCTAGTCACTATCACCAAGTTACTAGAACTCCGTGATGAACTATAATATGCAAGGGATGGCGGAAATGATTCCCAAGCTCTCCGCAATGCTGAAATCAGCGAAGATAGAAATCAAGAAATAGCATAAAGTGTTGATGGTTAACAAGACCACTAGTTTCAAGAAAAAGGGCAAGGGAAAGAAGGGGAACTTCAAAAAGAATCGCAAGCAAGTTTCCACTCCCTTGAAGAAGCCCAAAGCTAGACCTAAGCCTGAAACTGAGTGCTTCTACTGCAAAGGGAATGGTCACTAGAAGAGGAACTACCTCAAATACTTGGCGGATAAGAAGGATGGCAAAGTGAACAAAGGAATATTTGATATACAGGTTATTGATGTGTACTTTACTAGTGTTCATAGTAGCCCATCGATATTTGATACCGGTTTAGTTGCTAAGATTAGTAACTCAAAAGAGGAGTTGAAGAATGAACAGAGACTAGTTAAGAGCGAAGTGACGATGTGTGTTGGAAGTGATTCCAAGGTTGACACGATCACCATCGCACACTCCCTCTACCTTCAGGATTAGTGTTGAACCTAAAATAAATCTTATTTGGTGTTTGCGTTGAGCATGAATATGATTGGATCGTGTTTATTGCAATACGGTTATACATTTAAGTCAAAGAATAATTGTTATTTTGTTTACATGAATAAAACCTTCTATGGTCATACACTCAATATAAGTGGTTTATTGAATCTCGATCGTAGTGATACACATATTCATAATATTGATGCCAAAAGATGCAAAGTTGATAATGATAGTGCAACATATTTGTGGCACTGCCGTTTAGGTCATATTGGTGTAAAGCACATGAAGAAACTCCATGTGGATGGACTTTTGGAATCACTTGATTATGAATCATTTGATGCTTCCGAACCATGCCTCATAGGCAAGATGACTAAGACTCCGTTCTCCAGAACAATGGAGCGAGCCACTGACTTATTGGAAATAATACATATCGATGTATGCGGACTGATGAGTGTTGAGGCTCGCGGCGGGTATCATTATTTTCTAACCTTCACAGATGATTTGAGTAGATATGAGTATATATACTTAATGAAACACAAGTCTGAAAGATTTGAAAAGTTCAAAGAATTATAGAGTAAAGTGGAGAATCATCGTAACAAGAAAATAAAAGTTTCTACGATCTGATCACGAAGGCAAATATTTGAGTTACAAGTTTGGCCTTCATTTAAAAACAATGTGGAATAGTTTCACAACTCATGCCACCTGGAACACCACATCATAATGGTGTGTCTGAACGTCGTAACTGTACTTTATTAGATATGGTGCGATCTATGATGTCTCTTACCGATTTACCACTATTGTTTTGGGGTTATGCATTAGAGACAGCTGCATTCATGTTAAATAGGGCACCATCTAAATCTGTTAAGACGACACCGTATGAACTATGGTTTGGCAAGAAACCAAAGTGTTGTTTCTTAAAGTTTGGGGTTGCGATGCTTATGTGAAAAAGTTTCAAACTGATAAGCTCGAGCCCAAATCGGAGAAGTGCGTCTTCTTAGGATACCCAAAAGAAATTGCTGGGTACACCTTCTATGACAGATCCAAAGGCAAGATATTTGTTGCTAAGAATGGATCCTTTCTAGAGAAGGAGTTTCTCTCGAAAGAAGTGAGTGGGAGGAAAGTAGAACTTGATGAGGTAATTGTACCTTCTCCCAAATTGGAAAGTAGTTCATCATAGAAATCAGTTCCAGTGATTCCTATACCAATTAGTGAGGAAGCTAATGATGATGATCATGAAACTTCAGATCAAGTTACTACCGAACCTCGTAGGTCAACCAGAGTACGGTCCGCACCAGAGTGGTATGGTAATCCTGTCCTGGAAGTCATGTTACTAGACCATGACGAACCTACGAACTATGACGAAGTGATGATGAGCCCAGATTCTGCGAAATGGCTTGAGGCCTTGAAATATGAGATGGGATCCATGTATGAGAACAATGTATGGACTTTGGTTGACTTTCCCGATGATCGGCAAGCCATTGAGAATAAATGGGTCTTCAAGAGGAAGACGGGCACTGATAGTAGTGTTACTATCTACAAAGCTCGAATTGTCGCAAAAGGATTTCGACAAGTTCAAGGTGTTAACTACGATGGGTTTTTCTCACTCGTATCGATGCGTAAAGTCTGTCTGGATCGTGTTAGCAATTGCCGCATTTTATGAAATCTGGCAAATGGATGTCAAAACTGTATTCCTTAATGGATTGATTAAAGAAGAGTTGTATATGATGCAACCAGAAGGTTTTCTCAATCCTAAAGGTGCTAACAAAGTGTGCAAGCTCCAGCGATCCATCTATGGACTGGTGCAAGCATGTCGTAGTTGGAATATACGCTTTGATGAGTTGATCAAAGCATATAGTTTTATACAGACTTTTGGAGAAGCATGTATTTACAAGAAAGTGAGTGGGAGCTCTGTAACATTTCCGATATTATATGTGGATGACATATTGTTGATTGGAAATAATACAGAATTTTTGGATAGCATAAAAGGATACTTGAATAAGAATTTTTCAACGAAAGACCTTAGTGAAGCTACTTACATATTGGGCATCAAGATCTATAAAGATAGATCAAGATGCTTGATAAGAATTTCGATGAGTACATACCTTGATAAGATTTTGAGGAGTTCAAAATGGATCAGTCAAAGAAGGAGTTCTTGCCTGAGTTGTAAGGTGTGAAGTTGAGTAAAGACTCAAAACCCAACCACAGCAGAAAATAGAAAGAGAATGAAAAGTCATTCCCTATGCCTCAGTCATAGGTTCTATAAAGTATGCTATGCTGTGTACCAGACCTATTGTGTACCTCACCATGAGTTTGGCAAGAGGGTACAATAGTGATCCAGGGGTGGATCACTAGGCATCGGTCAAAATTATCCTTAGTGGAATAAGGACATGTTTCTCGCTTATGGACGTGACAAAAAGTTCGTCGTAAAGGGTTATGTCGATGCAAGCTTTGACACTGATCCGGATGACTCTAAGTCTCAATCTGGATACATATTGAAAGTGGGAGCGATTAGCTAGAGTAGATCCGTGCAGAGCATTGTAGACATAGAAAATTTGCAAAATACATACGACTCTAAATATGGCAGACCTGTTGACTAAACTTCTCTCACAAGACAAACATGATCACTCTTTGGGTGTTAATCACATAGCGATGTGAACTAGATTATTGACTCTACTAAACCCTTTGGGTATTAGTCACATAGAGATGTGAACTAATCACATAAACATGTGTATATTGGTGTTAAATCACATGATGATGTGAACTAGATTATTGACTCTAGTGCAAGTGTGTAAGGGCATATTTATCCCTTAGTAGTTTTTGTGATTGATGACAATGCTTTTGCGGACTAATCATGTGCATTGAGCATTTCAGATATATCATGTCTAGGCATAAGACGATTTGGGTGCCCCTCGAAGAATATTGAAGATGGTGTTTCTCTACGTTTCTTTTCGGCGGTTTGAGTCATAGGAAAGCCGTACTATTAAGAGGGGGTGCGCGTTGGAAAGGTTTGAGTGGAATCAACACGTACACGTCTGTTCCTTTTGCACCACCTTTCCTTTGGCTCTTTGGAGCATCCTCCGCTTTTCCTTGTCTTTGCAAAATGAAGGACTCCTAGTGTGGCTGAACTGGGGCAGGCGGTAGTACTACTCTTCAAAGCGGTAGTACTGCAGGCCCCTTCGGTAGTACCGGTCGCGGGTGCGGTAGTACCGCAGGTGCCCACGGTAGTACCACTCCTAGTGTGCGGTAGTACCGTGGCCTCAGGCCAGGCTCAGCAGCATGAGCGGAAGTACGGGCGGATGTAATTTTTTACATCCACGACCTACGTGGTAGTACCGCTCCAGTTTTGCGGTACTACCATGTTGGATTTTAGCACATATCTTATCTCAGCGGAAGTTGCCATGGATGTATTTTTATATATCCGTGCCTTCCCAAATCTGAACTATCCCTGCCTTGCGGTAGTACCGCAAGGGGGAGCGGTAGTGCCGCGCCAGCGGTTCTACAGCCCTCTCCTTCATCGCATCAGGGCTGTTTTGGATACTGATGTGTGGGCGGTAGTACTGCAGTGCCCTGCGGTAGTACCGTGGGCCCGGGCGGTAGTACCGCGTCTCCGGTGCGGTAGTACCGTGCGTCACAAGCTGAGTTGGTGGATAATGGTTGGATTTGTTCTTCCACTATAAAAGGGAGTCTTCTTCTCCGAGTTGACTTACCTCTTCCAGCCCCAAGCTCCATTGTTGCTCTAAGCTCCATTTTCGCCCGATCTCTCTCCCTAGCCAATCAAACTTGTTGATCTCCTAGGGATTGGTTGACAAGGCCTAGATCTACACACCCACCAAGAGATATTTGATTCCCCCCACTAATCCCTCGTGGATCTTGTTACTCTTGGGTGTTTGAGCATCCTAGACGGTTGAGGTCATCGCGGAGCCATACTCCATTGTGGTGAAGCTTCATGGTGTTGTTGGGAGCCTCCAATTAAGTTGTGGAGATAGCCCCAACCTTGTTTGTAAAGGTTCGGTCGCCGCCTTCAAGGGCACCAATAGTAGAATCACGACATGTCGCATTGTGTGAGGGCGTGAGGAGAATACGGTGGCCCTAATGGATTCTTGGGGAGCATTGTGCCTCCACACCGCTCCAACAGAGACATACTTCCTCTCCAAGGGAAGGAACTTCGGTAACACATCCTCGTCTTCACCGACTCCACTCTTGGTTATCTCATCCCTTTACTCGTGCAAGCTTATCTTGTGTTACATCCCTTGCTTGCTTGTGTACTTATTGTTGTTGCATCATATAGGTTGCTCACCTAGTTGCATATCTAGACAACCTACTTTGATTCAAAGTTTAAATTGGTGAAGGAAAGCTAAAAATTGTTAGTTGCATATTCACCCCCCTCTAGTCAACTATATCGATCTTTTCAATTGGTATCAGAGCCTCGTCTCTTTATTAAGGACTTTGCCGTTCGAAGAGTATGGTTGACACCGTAGATGGTGAGGAGGAGCACCCCGGTGTGATTCCGTCCTCGTCTACGGCTGATGGGGGAACCTCGGTCTCATGCGAGGAGCTCAATGTGGCCTTGGACACATTTAAAACATCCCTGATGGCCGAGGTCAAAGGCGTGATTAAGGATTTTCTTGATGGTCTTAACTTGTCCACCGCACCATTGGAAGTGGTTGATCCCACTAACAAGGTGATGGTTGCTAAATTCGACAAGGGGGAAGCTTCTAGTGATAAAGTTCCTTTGTCTAGTGGTAAAAGTGGAAATGGCATCTTTGCCCATGTGGAACCTCCACTTACCTATGGAGGACCGATTCCCTCCACTCATTTAAACCATGCCGGTTCTCCTCCTAAGATTGTGAAAAATGAGGATTTTAACGCTTGGGTCTATCGCTTTAAACGTCATTTAAATCATGTTAATACTAACCTTTGGAGAATCATTGAGCAAGGTTTCTATCCACATGACCCAAGCAACTTCACCCCAAGAGAAGCCGCAGATCATCAATTCAACGAGAATGCTCTCTTCATCATCCAAGATGCAATCCCTCCCGAAGATATTGCGCATCTCCGACCATTCACCGTGGCAAAGGAAGCATGACACATGTTGTTTCCCTTTACAAGGGAAGAGCAAGCATTCAACGGTCCAACTATGAAGCGGTGCAAGATGAAGTCGATGAATTTGCTATGAATGAAGGTGAAGAACCTCGTGAGCTCTACCGGAGACTAACCACACTCTCGCTCTCACTCCGAGATCATGGGAGCAAGGATACAAATGACAATTGGATCAAGCAGAAATTTCTTAAAGCCATGATGCCTTACCATAAGGCCATGTCCTCCGTCATCCGTCAAAGGCCGGACTTCCACACCTTGTTCTCAAGTGAAGTGTTGGATGAGTTTGTGGCAATGAGTATCTTGGACAAGACCGCCGACAATGCGGTATTGCGTTCTCAAAGAGCAAAGAACTCAATCTTGCTTTGTAAGCCAAGGCTAGTGTGGAAGAAGAGGAGGAAGAGGAAGAAGGTGAGAGTAACCCCGAGGATACAAAATATGATTGTCATGAGCACATGGCTCCCGCTTCGAGACAATTTTGGATCAATAAGAACTCAAGGCCCAACTTCAACAAGAGCAACTCAAGTGGCGCCAAGGGCAAGCAACGTGTGAGGACTTGCTACAATTGTGGCAATGTGAGCCACTTTGTTGCGGAGTGCCCCTATGAGAAGAGGGAAGACAATGGTGGCAAGCTCATCCGGAAGGACAAGGCCAGGTCTTTCCCCAACAAGAACCACTTCACCAAGAAGGTTCCTCCCAAGGGATTGGTGGCACAAGAAGAGTACAATGAGGATGATGATGATGAAGACGGTGAGATGGTTGCCATGGCCTCCGTGGCCATTGTGACAACCCCACGGGCGTCCCTCTTCGACTCACCCAATGAGAACATCACCGCCAGGTGACGCATGGCTAAAGCCACCAACAATGTAGGATCGAAAGTATGTCTAGAGGGGGGGGGGGTGATTAGACTACTTGACCAATTAAAAATCTATCCTTTTCCCAATTTTAGTATTTTGCAGATTTTAGCTATCTTAGCACAAGTCAAGCAATCTTAACACAATTCAAGCAAGCATGCAAAGAGTCTATGAGCAGCGGAAAGTAAAGCATGCAAGTTGCAAGAATGTAAAGGGAAGGGTTTGGAGAATTCAAACACAATTGGAGACACGGATGTTTTTGTCGTGGTTCCGATAGGTGGTGCTATCGTACATCCACGTTGATGGAGACTTCAACCCATGGAGGGTAACGGTTGCGCGAGTCCACGGAGGGCTCCACCCACGAAGGGTCCACGAAGAAGCAGCCTTGTCTATCCCATCATGGCCATCGCCCATGAAGGACTTGCCTCACTAGCGGTATATCTTCACGAAGTAGGCGATCTCCTTGCCCTTACAAACTCCTTGGTTCAACTCCACAATCTTTGTCGGAGGCTCCCAAGTGACACCTAGCCAATCTAGGAGACACCACTCTCCAAGAAGTAACAAATGGTGTGTTGATGATGAACTCCTTGCTCTTGTGCTTCAAATGATAGTCTCCCCAACACTCAACTCTCTCTCACAGGATATGGATTTGGTGGAAAGAAGATTTGAGTGGAAAGCAACTTGGGAAGGCTAGAGATCAAGATTCATATGGTAGGAATGGAATATCTTGGCCTCAACACATGAGTAGGTGGTTCTCTCTCAGAAAATGTGTATTAGAAGTGTAGGTATGTTCTAATGGCTCTCTCCACGAATGAAGAGTGGGTGGAGGGGTATATATAGCCTCCACACAAAAACTAACGTTACACACAATTTACCAATCTCGGTGAGACCGAATTGAGAAATTCGGTCGGACCGATTTAGCAAACCTAGTGACCGTTAGGATTTTCGGTGGGACTGAGATGCAACTCGGTAGGACCGATATGGTTAGGGGTTAGGGCATAACGTAATCTCGGTGTGACCAATTACACAAACTCGGTGGGACAGATTTGGTAATAAGCTAACCAGAGAGTTGGTCAGGTAAACTCGGTGGGACCGATCGCTCATTTCGGTGGGACCTAAATGTTACAAAAGGGAAACAGAGAGTTTACATTGCAATCTCGGTGGGACCAATCTCTCATCTCGGTAGGACGAAAGCTACGAAGGGAAACAGAGAGATTACAACCCCATCTCGGTGTGACCGAGATCCCTAACGGTGAGACCGATTTGCCTAGGGTTTGTGGCAGTGGCTATGACATCTAAACTCGGTGGCGCCGGATAGAAAAAATCGGTGGGGCCGAGTTTGACTTTTGGTTTAGTCATATGTGGATGTGGGAAGGTAGTTGAGGGTTTTGGAGCATATCACTAAGCACTATGAAGCAAGAACCTCATCAAGCAACACCTCATCCCTCCTTGATAGTATTGGCTTTTCCTATAGACTTAATGTGATCTTGGATCACTAAAATATAAAATGTAGAGTCTTGAGCTTTGAGCTTGAGCCAATCTTTTTGTCCTTAGTATTTTGAGGGGTCCACTTTCCTCATCCATGCCATGCCATTCATTGAGCTTTTCCTGAAATATTAATCTTGGAATATCATTAGCTCAATGAGCTATATGTTGTTAGGAATTACCAAAACCACCTAGGGATAGTTGCACTTTCAATCTCCCCCTTTTTGGTAATTGATGACAACATATAGATCAAAGCTTCGACAAATGATAATAAGAGTGAAAAACATTGTCGCTTTGAGAAGTATGTAAAAAGCAAGAGCTCCCCCTAAATTTGTGCATAGTTTATGATTTTCTTTGCACTGCAAATGCATAGAGAGTTAGGCTCATGGGTTACTCTTCCATGTCACATACATCTTGGTGGAGCCTCAAAATGATAATAATCAAATACATGCACTCATCACCAAGCAAAGTGAATGATCATATAGGGCTAGAATGATAATGTCATCCAACAAGCATTAATGTAGCATATGATCAAACACACATGATCATCCAAGTATCACGCAGACAGAAAGTATCTCAAACAAGCAAATAAAGTTCAACCACCAAAGCAAGAGAGAATAAAAAGCAACGTTCTCTCTCGAAGCCTATGATCTATACATTTTTCTCCCCCTTTGGCAACAATTTACCAAAAAGTTCCTAGAAAATGCATAGCACTAAATCGTTTCTCAGGCTTGGTCTTCAGGTGGTGGTGTCCGGATAACTCCAAGAACGAAGGCTTTAGTCGATATAGATGGAGCTGATGGAGTAGGTGCTGGAGCTGGTGGAACTGAAGCTGTAGCTGGTGCAGATGAAGTTGCTCTGGTGTCTGGAACAGGCACTGCAGCAGACCTCTGAGCTCTAGGCACTCTGGCAAATGCATCAGTGGTTGTCTTGCCCTTCCTCTCCTGCATATCATCCTGAAGTTGCTCCACAACAGACTAGATCTTAGTTACCTTCACATCCAAGTCATAGAACTTCTGCTCCATGATCCTTTCCATGCTCTCCTAGTTTTGAGTCAGGGTGGCCAGTCCCTTCTCAATCCTCAGAGTGGAGGCAATCAAGTAGCCAAGCTGATCTTGCTTGCTCTTCAAAAGATACTAAGATGCTTCTTCAGTAGTTGGCATCCTTGCAGCCTTTTCAGCCTTTGTCTTCTCCCTCTTGGCTTGTGCGTGCATAGAAGATGGTTCATTTTCATCCATCACCACAGTGTTGTCCTCAAATTCTGGGTAGATGGACAGGTGCTCCTTGTCTAGCAGATATGTGCCAGTGCCCATCTTGGAGTTAATCAGCTCCTGGATCTGTGGGGCATACCCACAACTCCTCTTCTAATCTGCAACTGTCCTCTTGATAGTTTCCACTATTAGGCTCATGACTTTGAACTTCTGTGGGACATCAAAGATGTGCAACAAGTTGATGGAGTGACCTTTGATCATCCTGTGATCACCTGAATTTGGCAAGAGAGTGTGCCTGAGGATCCAGTTGATAGTTGGCAAGCCTGACAGAAGGTAATGTACAGATCCAAACTTGTGTGTCTCAAGAGCAGCATCTGGGATCTCCTTGTACATGTGTGCCATGGTGTTGTGATCCTTCTTCTTCTTGGCATAGACATCCAAGTCATCTTCACTCTCTTCTGGAGCATTGATCAATTTCGCCCATTCAGCAACCGTTGACTGGTACCTAGTGCCTTCAGACATCCAGACAATCCTTCCATCTGGGTAGAAGTGAGCTATGGAGTAGAACTGCATGATGAGCTCATCATTCCATTTTGTGAGCTTCTGAGCCACAAACTCATCAACTCCACAAGCCTTGAAACTGTCATATACACTAGGAAAGTGATCCTCGTTTTCATCAATGAATGTCCAATCGACCCATCTCATGTCACACACTATGGGCTTCTTGTCAAGCAAGATGGTCTCATAGAAGTCATGTTGTTCCTTTGTATGGAACCTGTAGTCCACAGTAGTCCTTCTCCTGGTGGCATATGGATCAGACTCTCTCCATAGCCTCAATCCTGAATCCTTCCTTATCTTCATGTTCTTAGCTACTGGATGAGCATCATTGTGATCTGGATTTTTTGGCTTCAACTTCCTCAAGACATGTGACTCATCATCTTCTTTTTCCATTTTAGCTTCAGGCACTGGGGCCTTGTTCTTCTCCTCAGCAAGGATGTTCCTGGTGCTCCTCTTTGGCTTTGGCTTTGGAGCTGGAGCAGCAGCCTTAGGAGCTGTCTTAGGCTTAGATGGAACAGCCCCTGCCCTGATGGCATCACCCATAAGCTTCTGAGCTTTGGGTGCTAGTGCAGCATCTTCTTCCTCTTCCTCTTCAGAATCTCTCATGATTGAAGATCTCCCAAGCACTCTGGCAGTGGTCTTTTTGACCCTCTCTTTCCTCTTCTTCTCTGCCACAACCTGCTCTTTGGGTGCAGATCCCAAAGTCTCTTGAGTAGATGCTCTGGCCTTAGACATTGGAATTCTCTTGGCAGGAACCTTTTGCTTCATGCCTGGCTTGGTGGCAGCAGCTGTGCCATATTCCTTCTTCAGGACTTTCCTCTTTGAGGTGGTTTCTTCTTCCTCAGCCACATAGTCCTCATCCTCTGACTCTGAGGTTCTTTTCTTCCTGGCCCTGGTGGCAGCCTTTGGCAGATTGCTTGGTGTGCTCCTGCCGCCATCATATGAGCTGCTAGAGGGACTAGTGCCCTCACTCAAGTGAACCTGCTCCTCTGACTTGTTCTGACTGTCACTTTGATCAGACATAATGCAAACACTGACAGCTAACCCTGTGAATAGATTATAGATGAGGTAGAGTGGATGAGCATCACAAAATACAGAGGTTTTTTGCAAAAGAATGAGTCAAAAACTTAGTTTTAGTTTTCCACAGAAAGCATTTCGGATCAACCGATTTGTAAACTCGGTGATACCGAAGCAGCTGTTGGAACCTAAACTAGTGAACTCGGTCAGACCGAGTCACAGTTCGGTGGCACCGAGACTACTAGGGTTTCACAAAGTCCTGAACTCGGTCACACCGATTTGCAATTCTTGGTCAGACCGAGAATCACATGTGCAATGGCCTGAGCTGAATCGGTGGTACCGAGTTCCACAACTCGATGGGTCCGAGATGGTTTCGGCGGAAACCTAACCCTAAATTCTTAATTCACGACTAAACTACGGAGTGTTTTTGATGGATAGAATGATCTCAATCATGGCAAGATACATGGAGAACACAATGTGCTAGGAATTAGATAAGGATAGCACAGTGATCGAGTTCATACCCTAGTTCGGCGATGAACTCGCTACAGTGGCAACGGCGGGGATGATTCCCGTTGACGGCGGCGGACACCAGCGGCAGGAGGCAACTGGCGACGAGGAGGACGATCCGGAGACCCTAGAGGCAGAGCGGGCTAAGCGCGAGCGAAAGAGTTCGGAGAAAATTTCCAAAATTTTGCCCATGGGTATATATAGCCCGACCCTGTCGGTGTGACCGAGTGGAACAACTCGGTGGCACCGAGATTCATAACTGCAAGCAGTTACTGAAACTCGGTGTGACCGAAAAGTTCGAATCGGTTGCACCGAGATTGAAAACCTAGATCGACTTAGTGATCTCGGTATGACCGAAATGGTTGAATCGGTCAGACCGAAACACATAAAGAAGTTTTGGAAGTTTAAGTCTATGACGAATCGGGGACTCCAAGTGCTCCTCACATAGAGTGGTTCGAATCTGACTTGATCAAATTTTGTGATGTAGCATGAATAGAGTTTGAGACGAGAAAAGCATAGATAGCTAGAGAAGGTTCTTAGGCATTCTTGTCCATCCACTTGGCCAAAAGAAAAGGAAAGCAATCAATCAAAACAACAAGTGGATGTCCTCGAATGAGTAAATTATGCAATCAACATGCTCACACAATAAAATGGCAATTGAAATATGTGGCAAAGCATGCACAAACAATCCTAGCATCTATCAAGCAATTGGCGATGACTAGGGCATCTATATATGAGTATATTGACTTAGGAGTCAAATGAGAACATTTGATCATAGGTCATACTCATCGTTTAAGCACAAGTGGGGTTACCACTTTTACATAAAGCGTTGTTGTGTTCACACCATTAGAGTTGCTTTAGCTCAATTCTTAGAGTAAATCTCCCCCTAGATGTGAGATCCCCCCTAAGAGGGATGAACTAACCTTGGGTTTTGTCGATGATGACTTCATGTAGGTGTTGAAGATGTGGATGCTCTAAGTTGATGTAGATCATTCGGGGCTATCCTTTGGAGTGATTTGCACTTTCAATACCTACACGGGTTAGTCCCACAAGGAACAAACAAGGATATCCATAGACATAGAGTGATACACACACACGATGATGTCTATGAAAGCTTTAAGTTACCTTGTCCCTTGTCTTACCAACAAGAGGGTTTGTGACTCCTTGAACTAGTGCAAGATGTGGAAGTTGATTGCACTTGTTCTTGCCAAAATGATAAGAGCGAAGTATGTTGGCGGAGTCACCCTCAAGAACTCTCTAGTCCTTCTTCTTCGGGATCCACACCATCTTGATGGGAATCCTCGGAGTTTTAGTTGTACTTGATTAAGTGGAACTTGATGTAGTCTTGGAAACCCACTTGACCAAGGCCTTAGGAGCTTCTTTAAATGCATCAATTTCCTCTTGAAGCTTGTCCTTGCCTCTTTGCTTGTGTTCTTGTGGTGGAAGATCATCTTGAGCTTGTGCCCCTTTGGAAGAAGTAGGATCACACTTCTCTTGTTGAGGAACAAACTTCGTCTTGGGGTATTGATCTTCTTCCCACTCAACTCCATTGGCATTGAACTTTCGTTCAAAACCAATATCTTGACTCTTCCGGTGCCTTCCTTGCTTGCGTACAATTTCCTCGAATTGCTTACTCTCGGCAAGGCTCTTGTAAACACCTTTCTCTATAATTCCCTTCAATAAGCTATTTTCTTGCTCAAGTGTAACTTGGCTAAGTGTAACATCCCAAATTTTCAATTTGGAATGTTATACATTAGGTCATCATGCATATCATATTTTATTTTGCTTTTGGTTTTGATCCTAGAAAATCCTAAGCAACTCAAGGACCCACGGAGAGAGTTCGGGATTTCGTTATTTACATATTTGAGTTTTCTCAAAATTATGTAAACAGGATCATTTGATTTTATTTATTTTATCATCAATTATTTCTATTACAAAAATATGAGAGCGGGAATAAAATGACTTTCCCAAAATATAGAAATATTGAGGATTTAATAAAAAAATCAAATAAGATTTATTTCAGAGTTTTTCGGTATTTTATTTGAATTTAGGAAAAATGCGCGTTTTTCAAAGTCATAGTTTGGGCCCAGAAAAATGTTCACTTTTTCGGGCTTGATTTTAGAAACCTAGGAAAATTTATTTCATGATTTTTGGAGTCCGTTTAGTATTTCTTTTTATTTTTCTTCCGGGCGGAATTATTAAAAAAAATGCGAAACCGACTTTGGGCCGTACTCGGCCAGGACACCGCCGGTCGAGGCTTTATAAGCCGCCGCCCTGGCCCGAGAGAGAGAGCCCAGCTGCCAGCCCCGAAACCCTAACCCTAGCCAGCCGCCGTCCCAGCCGCCGCCGCCGCCGACTCGCCGGAGCAGCGCGCCGCCCGAGGTTCACCGCCGCCTTGTTTTCCGTGCCATTCTAAAAAAAATTTGTTCGTCGTTTTTCTTTTTCGTCGGATTTTTCACGGTTATTTTCTGATCGTGATTTCTGATCCGATTTTCGTTTTAGTATAACTTTTCGCTCGTTTATCGGAATCAGGCGATTCAAGCGCCTGGAGTTTCGTCTCGAAACCCCCTTTCCGAATAATCAACTTAAACATGTTTTTGCTACTGTAAAATTTGACTTAGATCCATATTACTAGAATGAAGTTGTTTCTTTCGCCTTTTGATTTTTTTTGCTTCGTTCGATTTGATTCTTTTTGCCAACCAGGGTTCTTAAGTTGAACTTTCTGGTTAGATCTTCTATTTGAGTTTTACCTGTGCATTAGATGAGTACTTATTGTATACTTGTTTGTTTGTCTGTGATAGAATACCCGGAGTGCGCCGCCTGTTACGTTGAATCTCTAGGTTTCGCGGATCATCAGCAAGGCAAGTAACACTTTGATCATACCTTTTTCTACAACCCAGTTGTATTGCATTAGATCAATCCTCACACATTGCATGATTAGGATCTAATTAAATTGTGGGATGGGAAGTAGATGAGGTAGTACCTATTACCTGTTTATTATCAAACCTTTGGGAGTTACTTCTATGTTTGCTTATTATGCCATGCTATGCTAGTAGACGTGGATTGGGTGAGTGAAATCCATGACAGATGTGAGACTGATAATTAATGGTTTATCTAAGGTGGCAACCTAAACACACATCTGGGTGGATTGAGGCACCTGGAGTTTCCAGGACTTGCCTGTTTTTCTTTTGGACCGCCACCCAGGCTCAAAGGGATCATGAGATTATTCATACTAGAAACTTCCGTGTGCAGCCACAAGCCATTATGGGCTTTGGCATAGTTGACTAAGTTATGCGAACTCTTACAGTGGTAGAATAGCAGATGTAGGGGATGTAGGTGGTACGGTCTACCCGATCGTAAGGTGCTAGCGCTTCTAAAAGACTATGTCTCGGTCATCCGTCTTCTCAAACACCCTGTAGTGCGAGAAACCAAACGGAGGCGATCGAGTCTTGTGGGGAAAAGTGCGCAAACCTCTGCAGAGTGTAATAAACTAATCATGGTTAGCCGTGTCCCCGGTTATGGACATCTTGAGTATCTAGTACCTGGATTATCATGTGAATCTCAACATGTTACTCTAAAGTTAATTTTGTTGGGTTTAATGATGCTTAATTGGGATTGAGAATGCTGTCAACCATTCTCAATGTTTAACAACCACCATGATAGTAATTAAATTTATTCCTTTGAAGTAGGGAAAAAATGGCTTTACGCAAAAACTATAACCATAGAGCTTTCCACCAGCCAAATATGCATATAGTATAGCTGTTGCATTCCATTACTCTCTATGTGTTACCTTGCCAGCATATTCCATGTGCTGGCCCGTTTTCGGGCTGCAACGTTAATGTTGTAGACTTTTCAGACGATGATTAAGGAGTTTTTAGGTCGTGGTTCTATACTCAGTGATGCCGTTGGAGTTGATGGACTCACTTATCTTCCAAGCCTTCCGCTGTTATCGTTATTAGATGGCCTTAGACACTCGATGTAAGAAGTGTGTGATTGCTACTCTGCTATAAATCCTCCGAGTACTGTGTGGTGTCAGCATTACTGATCCAGGGATGACACCGGAGCACAGAGATCAGACTGTTTGAGGTCTGGTCGCTACACTAAGAGAATCATTAGTGGAATCAAGAGAACTACTAGAAGCAACAACATTGGATTTATCATGATTATTGTTACTACTACAAGAAGAATTTCTTGTTCTTGTTACTAGACTTGACTTGAGGCATATAAGTGGATAAGAGTAAACGCTTGGCAATGTAAGAAGAACTTTTCTTGCGAAGATCATCATTGATTGCCTTCAAGAACTCATGCTCTTGCTCAAGGTTGAGCTTATCAAAAGGTAATTTCTCATGAGTCCTTAAAAGTTCTCGATGATCTCCTAAGATAGTTTCATGAGCTAACTTAAGAGTGTTTAGTTCTTTAGTTAGAGACTCAATCTTCTCCTTATCATTGTCATTCGTTTCATCATAGTATTCATCACTATAGTTGTCAACAAGTAAATCATCATCACCTAACAAGTCATCTTCATCACTATTGAAATCAACATACTCGGGGTGTGATACCTTTGGGCCTTTAGCCATGAAGCATCTTCCAGTTCCTTCATTTGGTGAATCAAATATTTCGTAGGAGTTGGTTGACACAAGTGCTAGACCGGCAACACCTTCATCTTGAGTATATTCAGAGTCGGAGTGATAGCTTCTCTCGGAGTCATTGTCGGAGTCCGAGCCGGATACCCATTCACCAACATGAGCTTGATGTCTTCGTTTTGTGTAGCTCCTTGATGACTTGTCCTTCCTTTCCGAATCCTTGCTTCTCCGAGAGGGTCTTCGTTCATATCGATCATCCCTACATCTTCTCTCCCTTGATGGTGATTCTTCTCTTCTACTTCTTCTTTTGGGAGAATCTTCTCTTCTCTTGTGGGGAGCCGTACACTCATTGGAGTAGTGTTCGGGTCTTCCACAATTGTAGCAGTTTCGCTCTCGACTAGAAGATCTTTTTTCATTGTAGGACCTTGATTTGGAACTTCTCTCTTTGCTTCTATTCTTGTAGAACTTGTTGAAGTTCTTCACCATTAGGCTCAATTCTTCATTGAAGGTTTGTTTCTCACTTGATGATGTGGGAGCTTCACATGAGGCCTTGTATGCACCACTTGACTTGTTATGGAGCTCCTCCTTATCCTTGAGTGACATATCATGAGCAACAATTCTTCCAATGACTTCCGTTGACTTGAGATCTTTGTAATTTGGATCATTTGGGTCAATGTGCATACGGTATCGTATTTTCCATCCAAGGCTCTTAGGATCTTCTTGATGATGAATTTGTCGGTCATCTCTTCACTTCCTAAGCCGGCAAACTCATTTGTGATAAGAGCAAGCCTAGAGTACATTTTAGCGACACCTTCACCATCCTTCATTTTGAACTTGTCAAGTTGACTTTGAAGCACATCCAACTTGGATTCCTTGACGGAGTCGGTACCTTCATGCATATCAATAAAAGTATCCCAAATTTCCTTTGCATTCTCAAGACGGCTGGTTTTGTTGAATTCTTCGGGGCACAATCCGTTGAAGAGGATATCACAAGCTTGAGCATTGTATTGTAGCATCTTCAACTCATCCGCGGTAGCTTCATGATTCGGTTCTCTCCCATCAAAGAATTCACCTTGCAAGAAAACACACACAGTAGCCCAAACGGCGGGGTTATGTCCAAGAATATGCATTTTCATCCTGTGCTTCAAATGATAGTCTCCCCAACACTCAACTCTCTCTCACAGGATATGGATTTGGTGGAAAGAAGATTTGAGTGGAAAGCAACTTGGGAAGGCTAGAGATCAAGATTCATATGGTAGGAATGGAATATCTTGGCCTCAACACATGAGTAGGTGGTTCTCTCTCAGAAAATGTGTATTAGAAGTGTAGGTATGTTCTAATGGCTCTCTCCACGAATGAAGAGTGGGTGGAGGGGTATATATAGCCTCCACACAAAAACTAACGTTACACACAATTTACCAATCTCGGTGAGACCGAATTGAGAAATTCGGTCGGACCGATTTAGCAAACCTAGTGACCGTTAGGATTTTCGGTGGGACTGAGATGCAACTCGGTAGGACCGATATGGTTAGGGTTAGGGCATAATGTAATGTCGGTGTGACCGATTGCACAAACTCCGTGGGACCAATTTTGGTAATTTGCTAACCAGAGAGTTGGTCAGGTAAACTCGGTGGGACCGATCGCTCATTTCGGTGGGACCGAAATGTTACAAAAGAGAAACAGAGAGTTTACATTGCAATCTCGGTGGGACCGATCACTCATTTCGGTAGGATCGAAATGTTACGAAGGGAAACAAAGAGATTACAACCCCATCTCGGTGTGACCGAGATCCCTATTGGTGAGACCGATTTGCCTAGGGTTTGTGGCAGTTGCTATGACATCTGAACTCGGTGGCGCCGGATAGAAAGAATCGGTGGGGCTGAGTTTGACTTTTGGTTTAGGTCATATGTGGATGTGGGAAGGTAGTTGAGGGTTTTGGAGCATATCACTAAGCACTATGAAGCAAGAACTCATCAAGCAACACCTCATCCCTCCTTGATAGTATTGGCTTTTCCTATAGACTCAATGTGATCTTGGATCACTAAAATATAAAATGTAGAGTCTTGAGCTTTGAGCTTGAGCCAATCTTTTTGTCCTTAGTATTTTGAGGGGTCCACTTTCCTCATCCATGCCATGCCATTCATTGAGCTTTTCCTGAAATATTAATCTTGGAATATAATTAGCTCAATGAGCTATATGTTGTTAGGAATTACCAAAACCACCTAGGGATAGTTGCACTTTCAAACACCCAACATCAAAACTACCATAATTACTCATCCTTCTTTGACGGATTGCATTGATGAAAGTGGGGGGTCCAACGTGGAGGAAAATGAGTTTGAGTCTTTTATGAGTAAGCTTAAGGGTAAATCCAAGAAGCACTTCGTTGCTCTCTTGGAACAACTTGGTGAAGCCAATGACATGATCGAGGCTCATGAAGACACCATCTCTAAGATGGAGGGGAAGAGTCGTGACTATGCCGATGAGATATCGGATCTTTCTAATGCTCTTGAGGAAGAGTGTGGCATCGCTTGGCTCTTCAGGAGTCACACAATGATGACCATGCTAAATTAAAGAAAGCTCTTGATCATACTCTTGTTGTGTCTCGTGTGCTAAATTCCGAGAAGGCCAAACTTGGTGTTGATCTTGCTAGACTCAGGGAGGAGTTTGATATACTTGACAAGGCTCACAAGGCCTTGAAGAGTACTCATGCTAGTCTTAAATAGTCTCATTATCAACTCCAAGTGAGGCTAACCAAGGAGAAAGCCACTTTTCCTGATATGGTTTTAATTGATAACGCAAATGCTACTAATCCTTGTTGTGAGCATGTGCATCTTGTTGAGGAGAATGCAAAGTTTAAGGAGCTGTTGGGGAACGTAGTAATTTCAAAAAAATTCCTACGCACACGCAGGATCATGGTGATGCATAGCAACGAGAGGGGAGAGTGTCGTCCACGTACCCTCATAGACCATTAAGCGGAAGCGTTATGACAACGTGGTTGATGTAGTCATACGTCTTCACGATCGACCGATCCTCAGTACCGAACGTACGACACCTCCGCGTTCAGCACACGTTCAGCTCGGTGACGTCCCGCGAACTCATGATCTAGTAGAGCTCAGGGAAGAGTTTCGTCAGCACGACAGCGTGGTGACGATGTTGATGAAGCTACCGCAGTAGGGCTTCGCCTAAACACCGCTATAGTATGACCGAGGTGGATTATGGTGGAGGGGGAACCGCACACGGCTGGAGAGATCTCAATGATCAACTTATGTGTCTAGAGGTGCCCCCCTACCCCCGTATATAAAGGAGCAAGGGGGAGAGGCGGCCGACTAGGAGGAGGTGCGCCAGGAGGAGTCCTACTCCTACCGGGAGTAGGACTCCCTCCTTTCCTAGTTGGAATAGGAGAAGGGGGAAGGAGGAGGGAGAGAGGAAGGAAAGGGGGGCGCCGCCCCCCTCCTTGTCCAATTTGGACTAGAGGGAGAGGGGGCGCGTGGCCTGCCCTGGCAGCCCCTTCTCTCTTCCACTAAGGCCCATCTTGGCCCATTAACCCCCCCCCCCCCCCCGGGGGGGGGGGGGGTCCCGGTAACCCCCGGTACTCCGGTAAAATCCCGATTTCGCCCGGAACACTTCTGATATCCAAATATAGGCTTCCAATATATAAATCTTTATGTCTCGACCATTTCGAGACTCCTCTTCATGTCCGTGATCACATCCGGGACTCTGAACTACCTTAGGTACATCAAAACATATAAACTCATAAAACCGATTGTCACAAAACTTTAAGCGTGCAGACCCTACGTGTTCGAGAACTATGTAGACATGACCGAGACACGTTTCCGGTCAATAACCAATAGCGGAACCTGGATGCTCATATTGGTTCCTACATATTCTACGAAGATCTTTATCGGTCAAACCGCACAACACTATACGTTGTTCTCTTTGTCATCGGTATATTACTTGCCCAAGATTCGTCATCGGTATCCAATACCTAGTTCAATCTCGTTACCGGCAAGTCTCTTTACTCGGTCCGTAATACATCACCCCGTAACTAATTCATTAGGTATCATGCTTGCAAGGCTTATAGTGATGTGTATTATCGAGAGGGCCCAGAGATACCTCTCCGACAATCGGAGTGACCAATCCTAATCTTGATCTATGCCAACTCAACAAGTACCATCGGAGACACCTGTAGAGCACCTTTATAATCACCCAGTTACGTTGTGACGTTTGGTAGCACACAAAGTGTTCCTCCGGTATTCGGGAGTTGCATAATCTCATAGTCATAAGAACAAGTATAAGTCATGAAGAAAGCAATAGCAGTAAACAAACGATCAAGTGCTAAGCTAACGGAATGGGTCAAGTCAATCACATCATTCTCCTAATGATGTGATCCCATTGATCAAATAACAACTCATGTCTATGGTTAGGAAACATAACCATCTTTGATCAATGAGCTAGTCAAGTAGAGGCATACTAGTGACACTATGTTTGTCTATGTATTCACACATGTATTATGTTTCCGGTTAATACAATTCTAGCATGAACAATAAACATTTATCATGAAATAAGGAAATAAATAATAACTTTATTATTGCCTCTAGGGAATATTTCCTTCAGTCTACCAGTTGCACTAGAGTCAATAATCTAGATTACACAATAATGATTTTAACACCCATGGAGCCTTGGTGTCGATCATGTTTTGCTCGTGGAAGAGGCTTAGTCAACGGGTCTGCAACATTCAGATCCGTATGTATCTTGCAAATCTCTATGTCTCCCACCTGGACTTGATCCCGGATGGAGTTGAAGCGTCTCTTGATGTGCTTGGTTCTCTTGTGAAATCTGGATTCCTTTGCCAAGGCAATTGCACCAGTATTGTCACAAAAGATTTTCATTGGACCCGATGCACTGGGTATGACACCTAGATCGGATATGAACTCCTTCATCCAGACTCCTTCATTTGCTGCTTCTGAAGTAGCAATGTACTCCGCTTCACATGTAGATGCCACCACGACACTATATTTAGAACTGCTCCAACTGACAGCTCCACCGTTTAATATAAACACATATCCGGTTTGCGATTTAGAATCATCCGGATCAGTGTCAAAGCTTGCATCAACGTAACCATTTACGATGAGCTCTTTGTCACCTCCATAAACGAGAAACATATCCTTGGTCCTTTTCAGGTACTTTAGGATGTTCTTGACCGCTGTCCAGTGATCCACTCCTGGATTACTTTGGTACCTCCCTGCTAAGCTAATAGCAAGGCACACATCAGGTCTGGTACACAGCATTGCATACATGATAGAGCCTATGGCTGAAGCATAGGGAACACTTTTCATTTTCTCTCTATCTTCTGAAGTGGTTGGACATTGAGTCTTACTCAACTACACACCTTGTAATACAGGCAAGAACCCTTTCTTAGCTTGATCCATTTTGAACTTCTTCAAAACTTTATCAAGGTATGTGCTTTGTGAAAGTCTAATTAAGCGTCTTGATCTATCTCTATAGATCTTGATGCCCAATATATAAGCAGCTTCACCGAGGTCTTTCATTGAAAAACTCTTATTCAAGTATCCTTTTATGCTATCCATAAATTCTATATCATTTCCAATCAGCAATATGTCATTCACATATAATATTAGAAATGCTATAGATCTCCCACTCACTTTCTTGTAAATACAGGCTTCTCCAAAAGTCTATATAAAACCATATGCTTTGATCACACTATCAAAACGTTTATTCCAACTCCGAGAGGCTTGCACCAGTCCATAAATGGATCGTTGGAGCTTGCACACTTTGTTAGCTCCCTTTGGATCAATAAAACCTTTAGGTTGCATCATATACAACTCTTCTTCCAGAAATCCATTCAGGAATGCAGTCTTTACATCCATTTGCCAAATTTCATAATCATAAAACGCGGTAATTTCTAACATGATTCAGATGGACTTAAGCATCGCTACGGGTGAGAAGGTCTCATCTTAGTCAACTCCTTGAACTTATCGAAAACCTTTTGCAACAAGTCGAGCTTTGTAGACAGTAACATTACTGTCAGCGTCTGTCTTCTTCTTGAAGATCCATTTATTCTCGATGGTTTGTCGATCATCGGGCAAGTCAACCAAAGTCCACACTTTGTTCTCATACATGGATTCCATCTCAGAATTCATGGCCTCAAGCCATTTTGCGGAATATGGGCTCATCATCGCTTCTTCATAGTTCGTAGGTTTGTCATGGTCAAGTAACATGACCTCCAGAACTGGATTACCGTACCACTCTGGCGCGGATCTTGCTCTGGTTGACCTACGAGGTTCGGTAGTAACTTGATCTGAAGTTTCATGATCATCATCATTAGCTTCCTCACTAATTGGTGTAGATGTCATAGCAACCGGTTTTTGTGATGAACTACTTTCCAATAAGGGAGCAGGTACAGTTGCCTCATCAAGTTCTACTTTTCTCCCACTCACTTCTTTCGAGAGAAACTCCTTCTCTAGAAAGGATCCATTCTTAGCAACTAATATCTTGCCTTTGGATCTGTGATAGAAGGTGTACCCAATAGTTTCCTTTGGATATCCTATGAAGACACATTTCTCCAATTTGGGTTCGAGCTTATCAGGTTGAAATTTTTTCACATAAGCATCGCAGCCCCAAACTTTAAGAAACGACAACTTTGGTTTCTTGCCAAACCATAGTTCATAAGGCGTCGTCTCAACGGATTTTGATGGTGCCCTATTTAACGTGAATGCAGCCGTCTTTAAAGCATAACCCCAAAACGATAGCGGTAAATCAGTAAGAGACATCATAGATCGTACCATATCTAGTAAAGTACGATTACGGCGTTCAGACACACCATTACGCTGTGGTGTTCCGGGTGGCGTGTGAGTTGCGAAACTATTCCACATTGTTTCAAATGTAGACCAAACTCGTAACTCAAATATTCTCCTCCACGATCAGATCGCAGAAACTTTATTTTCTTGTTACGATGATTTTCCACATCACTCTGAAATTCTTTGAACTTTTCAAATGTTTCAGACTTATGTTTCATTAAGTAGATATACCCATATATGCTCAAATCATCTGTGAAGGTGAGAAAATAACGTTACCCGCCGCGAGCATCAATATTCATCGGACCACATACATCAGTATGTATGATTTCCAACAAATCTGTTGCTCGCTCCATAGTTCCGGAGAACGGCGTTTTAGTCATCTTTTCCATAAGGATGGTTCGCAGGTACCAAGTGATTCATAATCAAGTGATTCCAAAAGTCCATCAGTATGGAGTTTCTTCATGTGTTTTATACCAATATGACCCAAACGGCAGTGCCACAAATAAGTTGCACTATCATTATCAACTCTGCATCTTTTGGCTTCAACATTATGAATATGTGTATCACTACTATCGAGATTCAACAAGAATAGACCACTCTTTAAGGGTGCGTGACCATAAAAGATATTACTCATATAAATAGAACAACCATTATTCTCTGATTTAAATGAACAACTGTCTCGTATCAAACAAGATCCAGATATAATGTTCATGCTTAATGCTGGCACCAAATAACAATTATTTAGGTCTAAAACTAAACCCGAAGGTAAATGTAGAGGTAGCGTGCTGACGGCGATCACATCGACTTTGGAACCATTTCCCATGTGCATCGTCACCTCGTCCTTAGCCAGTCTTCGCTTAATCCATAGTCCCTGTTTCGAGTTGCAAATATTAGCAACAGAACCAGTATCAAATACCCAGGTGCTACTGCGAGCTCTGGTGAGGTACACATCAATAACATGTATATCACATATACCTTTGTTCACCTTGCCATCCTTCTTATCCGCCAAATACTTGGGGCAGTTCTGCTTCCAGTGACCAGTCTGTTTGCAGTAGAAGCACTCAGTCTCAGGCTTAGGTCCCGACTTGGGTTTCTTCTCCTGAGCATCAACTTGTTTGTCGTTCTTCTTGAAGTTCCCCTTCTTCTTCCCTTTGCCCTTTTTCTTGAAACTGGTGGTCTTATTGACCATCAACACTTGATGCTCCTTCTTGATTTCTACCTCCGCAGCCTTTAGCATCGTGAAGAGCTCGGGAATAGTCTTATTCATCCCTTGCATATTATAGTTCATCATGAAGCTTTTGTAGCTTGGTGGCAGTGATTGAAGAACTCTGTAAATGACACTATCAACAGGAAGATTAACTCCCAGTTGAGTCAAGTGATTATGATACCCAGACATTTTGAGTATATGCTCACTGACAGAACTATTCTCCTCCATTTTGCAGCTATAGAACTTATTGGAGACATAATATCTCTCAATCCGGGCATTTGCTTGAAATATTAACTTCAACTCCTGGAACATCTCATATGCTCCATGACGTTCAAAACGTCGTTCAAGTCCCGGTTCTAAGCCGTAAAGCATGGCATACTGAACTATCGAGTAGTCATCAACTTTACTCTGCCAAATTTTCTTAACGTTGTCAGTAGCATCTGCAGCAGGCCTGGCACCCAGCGGTGCTTCTAGGACGTAATTTTTCTGTAAAGCAATGAGGATAATCCTCAAGTTACGGAACCATTCCGTGTAATTGCTACCATCATTTTTCAACTTTGCTTTCTCAAGGAATGCATTAAAATTCAATGAAACAATAGCACAGGCCATCTATCTACAACAACATAGATAAGCAAAATACTATCAGGTACTAAGTTAATGATAAATTTAAGTTCAATTAATCATATTACTTAAGAACTCCCATTTAGATAGACATCCCTCTAATCATCTAAGTGATCACGTGATCCATATCAACTAAACCATAACCGATCATCATGTGAAATGGAGTAGCTTTCAATGGTGAACATCACTATGTTGATCATATCTACTATATGATTCACGCTCGACCTTTCGGTCTTGGTGTTCCGAGGCCATATCTGCATATGCTAGGCTCTTCATGTTTAACTCGAGTATTCTGCGTGTGCAAAACTGGCTTGCACCCGTTGTAGATGGACGTAGAGCTTATCACACCCGATCAACACGTGGTGTCTCGGCATGACGAACTTTGGCAACGATGCATACTCAGGGAGAACACTTTTAACTTGAAATTTAGTGAGAGATCATCTTATAATGCTACCGTCAAACAAAGCAGAATAAGATGCATAAAGGATAAACATCACATGCAATCAATATAAGTGATATGATATGGCCATCATCATCTTGTGCTTGTAATCTCCCTCTCCGAAGCACCGTCATGATCACTATTGTCACCGGCACGACACCTTGATCTCCATCGTAGCATCGTTGTCGTCTCGCCAACTATTGCTTCTACGACTATTGCTACCGCTTAGTGATAAAGTAAAGCAATTACAGGGCGATTGCATTGCATACAATAAAGCGACAACCATATGGCTCCTGCCAGTTGTCGATAACTCTGTTACAAAACATGATCATCTCATACGATAAATATAGCATCATGTCTTGACCATATCACATCACAACATGCCCTGCAAAAACAAGTTAGACGTCCTCTACTTTGTTGTTGCAAGTTTTGCGTGGCTGCTACAGGCTGAGCAAGAACCGTTCTTACCTACACATCAAAACCACAACGATAGTTGGTCAAGTTGGTGTTGTTTTAACCTTCTCAAGGAACAGGCGTAGCCACACTCGGTTCAACTAAAGTTGGAGAAACTGACACCCGCCAGCCACCTGTGTGCAAAGCACGTCGGTAGAACCAGTCTCGCGTAAGCGTACGCGTAATGTCGGTCCGGGCCGCTTCATCCAACAATACCGCCGAACCAAAGTATGACATGCTGGTAAGCAGTATGACTTGTATCACCCACAACTCACTTGTGTTCTACTCGTGCATATAATATCAACGCATAAAACCTGGCTCGGATGCCACTGTTGGGGAACATAGTAATTTCAAAAAAATTCCTACGCACACGCAGGATGATGGTGATGCATAGCAACGAGAGGGGAGAGTGTCGTCCACGTACCCTCGTAGACCGTTAAGTGGAAGCGTTACGAAAACGTGGTTGATTTTGTCGCACGTCTTCACGATCGACCGATCCTCAGTACCGAACGTACGGCACCTCCACGTTCAGCACACGTTCAGCTCGGTGACATCCCGCGAACTCATGATCCAGTAGAGCTCGGGGAAGAGTTTCGTCAGCACGACGGCGTGGTGACGATGTTGATGAAGCTACCGCAGTAGGGCTTCGCCTAAACACCGCTACAATATGACCGAGGTGGATTATGGTGGAGGGTGAACCGCACACGGCTGGAGAGATCTCAATGATCAACTTATGTGTCTAGAGGTGCCCCCTACCCCCGTATATAAAGGAGCAAGGGGGAGAGGCGGCCGACCAGGAGGAGGCACGCCAGGAGGAGTCCTACTCCTACCGGGAGTAGGACTCCCTCCTTTCCTTGTTGGAATAGGAGAAGGGGGGAGGAGGAGGGAGAGAGGATGGAAATGGGGGCGCCGCCCCCCTCCTTGTCCAATTCGGACTAGAGGGAGAGGGGGCGCGTGGCCTGCCCTGGCAGCCCCTTCTCTCTTCCACTAAGGCCCATCTTGGTCCATTAACCCCCCCCCCCCCCGGGGGGGTCCCGGTAACCCCCGGTACTCCGGTAAAATCCCGATTTCGCCCGAAACACTTCCGATATCCAAATATAGTCTTCCAATATATCAATCTTTATGTCTCGACCATTTCGAGACTCCTCGTCATGTCCGTGATCACATCCGGGACTCCGAACTACCTTCGGTACATCAAAACATATAAACTCATAAAACCGATCGTCACAGAACTTTAAGTGTGCGGACCCTACGGGTTCAACAACTACCTTGTGCGGTACTACTGCTCCTCCGGAGCGATACTACCGCCCGAGGAACGGAAGTAGAATTTTACTTCCGCTCCAGGCGCGATATTAACATGCCATCCCAGCATGGTACTACCGTAGCTAGAGCAACAGTAAAATTTTACTTCCGCTTAGGGGTGCGGTACTACCGTTGACTTCGAAACTACCTTGTGGAAACTACCCAATCTTCTTCTACATGTTTTGCTCGCCTGGCTGTGGTCTTTGTTTTGATTCTACTCGTTTATCTCATGTGTTCTTGTGTGTGTCTTAGGTGGTGGCTACGGTTCGCAGGCTCGGCGCTCGAAACCCAGTCGTGACATAGGCTCCAAGCGTCTGCGTAACCAAGAGGCTCCGGAGGGCTCCAATGCCCCACAACACCGCACCAAGACCACCGCATCCAAGATGAAGGAGCCCACTATGAGCATGGATGAGCTGCCTCTCTCTAAGTTCATCCGTCGGATGAGGATCAACCCCTATGTGCAACCTCGTGAGAATGTTCGAGGCTATGATCTTTTCTGGACCAAGCAGCAGGCTCTCATCTACCTCGATGTGATTAAGTCCAAGCAGAACATCTATGTTCCTATTTAATGGATTGACTTGAATCATATCAGGTAGGACTGACCATACTTTGGTGAGGCATTGGATGCCGTGCAGCAGTTTGGCATTGAAGACTTCATCTCGTTCCACAAGGATTTTGACCCCGAGATCGTGGCTCAATTCTTTGCCACTGTTCACTTCCATACGGATGAGGCAAGGACCATGACTTGGATGACCAATGGGAAGAGGTTGTCTGCTACTTGGAAGGAGTTCATGAATATGCTGAACATTCTTGATAACGGGCTCAATGAGCCCGTTGGTGCCTGCCCTCATGCTAACTCAGAGTCCGACAACAAGAACAAGCTTTAGCCCTACTATGTGGAGAAGAAGTTGGCCAACAACAAGAAGACATGGGTGCTCAACTCCTATCTTGATGTCATGTACCACATCTTCTGCAATACCCTCTTTCCATGCATTGGTGACAAGGACAAGGTGCGTTCTTATCTCGTTGATATGATGCTTCTTTGTGAGAAGGCTCATGTCCAAGTTCCTGGTATTCTTGATGTTTCTCACATCATGTGGTGTGAACTCCAGTTTGCAGTCCTCAATCACAAAGTGCCTATCTATGGACCATACCTGCAGCTCCTGATCTAGCAGACTTGGGAGAAGCTCTTTCCTCAAGAAGAGTTTCATGCTCCAGACTGGGTTCGTCATGAGCCCATCTGACTACGCCAGAAGAACAAGTGGGCCAATACCATTACCAGGGCTGAGGCTGCAAGGATGGAGGGTGATGAGGAATAGGCTGAGGAGGAAGTGGCTGCTGGTCGTGCTGAGGGGTCTACTCCTCCTTCTGCTGAGCCATCTTGGGCTAAGAAGCTTAAGGACAAGATGAAGACTATTTTTTGCATGCAGGCTAAGGGACAGTACATGACTCATGTTGCTCAGAAGCAGAGTCGCCAACGCGACAAGATGATCTTGAGGATGTTCGGCGAGCACGTGTCGAGCGGGTCCGAGAGGGTCATCACTCCTAAGGCTGCCTGGATAGCGAAGTAGGGCTACAAGTGGTCTGAGTCAGAGGAGGAGGAGGAGCCAATTCAAGCTGCCGAGACCGATGTGAAAGTGCGTTATATCGACTAGAGGGGGGGAATAGGCGATTTTTATGAAATCTTCACCGAGGAATTTGCAGGTCAGGAAATTCCTTAGCGAAGAACTACTAGCAGCGGAATAAGTACTCAAAAGTAAACATAACAGAGCACAAGCATAGTCATCATGATGAAATGAAGACAAGCACAAAGAACAGTAAGCATAAGCACATGATAACACAGGATGAAGACAAACAGACTAAAGAAATGAACTGAGGAATTTGAGAAAGTCTTCAGTCAAAGTCTTCAAACACAGATATGAACAAGCACTCAACACAGTTATGAGGAAATGAAAGAGTTGAGGAAATAGAACCAGTGAGCTTGGTGAAGACAATGATTTCGTAGACCAATTCTAACTGCTGTCTCAGTTGTACATCTGGTTGGAGCAGCTAGGTATTTAAAACTGAGGACACACAGTCCTGGACACACAATCCTCACCGTATTCTCCTTGAGCTAAGGTCACACAGACCTCGCCCAATCACTCGTGTTAAGTCTTCAGGTGACTTCCGAACCTTCACAAACTTGGTCACTCGGCGATCCACAATTTCTCTTGGATGCTCTAGACCTTGACGCCTAACCGTCTGGAAGAAGCACATTCTTCGAAGGTAACAAGCGTCGGATCCACGCAGGATCAATCTCTTCAGTGATGCGTAATCACTTGGGGTTTGTAGGTGTTTTGGTTTGGGTTTCCTCACTTGATGATTTTCGCTCAAATTCCTCGGAGGATGGGATGCTCTCAAATGACAAGTGTCAGTTTCTCTCGGAGCAGCCAACCAGCTAGTGGTAGTAGGGGGCGGCTATTTATAGCCTAGGGAGCAGCCCAACATGATAAGACATAAATGCCCTTCAATGATATGACCGTTAGGTGGGTAGATATTTTGGGACAGCTGGCGCATAGCACAACAACGGTCGGAAATTTGAGTATCAAATTCCTAAGGGCTGTCATGTTCCTCACTGTGTAGGTAATCCGCACTGGAGAATTCCTAACTCCTCAGTCAGAACAAATTCCTCAGAGACCAGAAGAACTTCGTCTCGGTCACTGAAGAATATGACTGAACTGTATGAGATTTCCAATGGCTTCACTCGAAGGGATTGGTAGGTGTAGGATTTGAGTTGAGCATCACATGGAAATTTTTTCTTAGTATTTCCTCGACCCCCTTTAATAGTACAGTGTTTCCTAAGACTCAAGAAGGAGAAAATGAAACTACAAAAACAAAAGTCTTCACGCTTCATGTTCCTCAAATGAATACCAAGTCTTCAGGATTGCACCAATTTCTTCACTTTCAAAGTCTTCAGTAAGTCTTCAGAAATCCAAAGTCTTCAGTCGAAGAACTTCATTTTTAGGGGTCAACTTTCTCTGTAAATATCAAACTCCTCATAGACTTATAGACTTGTGTACACTTAAAAACACATTAGTCCCTTAACCTATAAGTCTTCAATACACCAAAATCACTAAGGGGCACTAGATGCACTTACACGATGAGGAGCTTGATGAGTGATCCCTGGAGCTGAGCTACCACTCGTATCGTAGGTGTCCTCTCTGCCTTTTTGGTGTCTGGATGCCAAAGGTGGAGAGAGTGTAGGGATTTGCGAGTCGTGTGTCGTGTTTGCTTGTGTTGTGTTTGCTCTCGTTCTATTGGACCTCGTTTGCTTTGGTTTGGTTTGTCGTGAGTCGTGTTCCCTTATAATATGGTGTAAGACATATGCACTCTATCGTATCTTATTGTCTTTCCTGCTAAGTAGCCCGTGAGCTTATGCTATCCTGTGCTAGTTAATTTATGCTCATGTGTATTATCTTGCCTCTCAGTTAGTATTAGTTACTCCTTTGCAATATTTGGATCATCTATAAAATATAGGGGGAGTGTTGATCCTAGTATGTGTGCCGTGCAGTCCAAAGCACATCTCTAGAATGCATACATCTAGGGGGAGCCCGTCTATATTTTATATATGTTGGGTTTGCCTATGCCTTATTTATATTCCTATGTGGAAATCCCATACTGTCATCAATCCACCAAAAAGGGGGAGATTGTAAGGGTATATTTATCCCTTAGTAGTTTTGGTGATTGATGGCAATGCTTTTGCGGACTAATCGTGTGCATTGAGCATTTCACATATATCATGTCTAGGCACATGACGATTTGGTGCCCCTCGAAGAATATTGAAGACGGTGTTTCTCTATGTTTCTTTTCACTGGTTTGAGTCGTAGGAAAGCCGTACTATTAAGAGGGGGTCCGCGTTGGAAAGGTTTGGGGGGAATCAACACGTACACATCTATTCCTTTTGCACCACCTTTCCTTTGGCTCTTTGGAGCATCCTCCGTTTCTCCTTGTCTCTGCAAAATGAAGGACTCCTAGTGTGGCTGAACTGGGGCAGGCGGTAGTACTAGTCTTCGGAGCGGTAGTACTGCAGGCCCCTGCGGTAGTACCGACTGCGGGTGAGGTAGTACCACAGGTGCCCATGGTAGTACCGCTCCTAGGGCGCGGTAGTACCGTGGCCTCAGGCCAGGCTCAGCAGCACGAGCGGAAGTAGGGGCGGATGTAATTTTTTACATCCACGACCTACGCGGTAGTACCGCTCCAGTTTTGCGGTACCACCATGTCGGATTTTTGCACAGATCTTATCTCAGCGGAAGTTGCCAAGGATGTATTTTTATATATCCGTGCCTTCCCAAATCTGGACTATCCCTGCCTTGCGGTAGTACCGCGCCAACGGTTCTACCGCCCTCTACTTCATTGCATCAGGGCTGTTTTGGATACTTCTGTGTGGGCGGTAGTACTGCAGTGCCCTGCGGTAGTACTGCAGTGCCCTGCGGTAGTACCACGGGCCCGAGCGGTAGTACCGCGTCTCAGGTGCGGTAGTACCGTGCATCGCAGGCTGAGTTGGTGGATAACGGTTGGATTTGTTCTTCCACTATAAAAGGGAGTCTTCTTCTCTGAATGACCTACCTCTTCCACCCCCATGCTCCATTGTTGCTCTAAGCTCCATTTTCGCCCGATCTCTCTCCCTAGCCAATCAAACTTGTTGATCTCCTAGGGATTGGTTGAGAAGTCCTAGATGTACACATCCACCAAGAGATATTTGATTCCCCCCACTAATCCCTCATGGATCTTGTTACTCTTGGGGGTTTGAGCACCCTAGATGGTTGAGGTCATCTCGGAGCCATACTCCATTGTGGTGAAGCTTCGTGGTGTTGTTGGGAGCCTCCAATTAAGTTGTGGACATTGCCCCAACCTTGTTTGTAAAGGTTCGGTCACCGCCTTCAAGGGCACCAATAGTGGAATCACGGCATCTCACATTGTGTGAGGGCGTGAGGAGAATACGGTGGCCCTAGTGGCTTCTTGGGGAGCATTGTGCCTCCACACCGCTCCAACAGAGATGTACTTCTTCTCAAAGGGACGGAATTTCAGTAACACATCCTCGTATTCACTGACTCCACTCTTGGTTATCTCATCCCTTCACTCGTGCAAGCTTATCTTGTGTTACATCCCTTGCTTGCTTGTGTACTTATTTTTCTTGCATCATATAGGTTGCTCACCTAGTTGCATATCTAGACAACCTACTTTGATGCAAAGTTTAAATTGGTAAAGGAAAGCTAAAAATTGTTACTTGCCTATTCACCCCCCTCTAGTCAACTATATCGATCCTTTCAAAGTGGGAGACGGAAGGAAATATGCCCTAGAGGCAATAATAAAGTTGTTATTTATATTTCCTTATATCATGATAAATGTATATTATTCATGCTAGAATTGTATTTACCGGAAACTTAGTACATGTGTGAATACATAGACAAAACAGAGTGTCCCTAGTATGCCTCCACTTGACTATCTTGTTAATCAAAGATGGTTAAGTTTCCTGACCATGGACATGTGTTGTCATTTGATGAACAGGATCACATCATTAGGAGAATGATGTGATGGATAAGACCCATCCGTTAGCTTAACATAATCATCGTTTAGTTTTATTGCTATTGCTTTCTTCATGACTTATACATGCTCCTCTGACTATGAGATTATACAACTCCCGAATACCGGAGGAACACCTTGTGTGCTATAAAATGTCACAACGTAACTAGGTGATTATAAAGAAGCTCTACAGGTGTCTCCAAAGGTGTGTGTTGGGTTGGCATAAATCAAGATTAGGATTTGTCACTCCGAGTATTGGAGATATGTCGTCGGGCCCTCTCGGTAATGCACATCACTATAAGCCTTGCAAGCAATGTGACTAATGAGTTAGTTGTGGGATGATGCATTACGGAATGAGTAAAGAGACTTGTCGGTAACGAGATTGAACTAGGTATGACGATACCAACGATCGAATCTTGGGCAAGTAACATACCGATGACAAAGGGAATAATGTATGTTTTTATGTGGTTTGACCGATAAAGATCTTCGTAGAATATGTAGGAGCCAATATGAGCATCCAGGTTCCGCTATTGGTTATTGACCGAAGATGTGTCTCGGTCATGTCAACATAGTTGAACCCGTAGGGTCTGCACGCTTAACGTTCGATGACGATTTATATTAGAGCATCTCCAACAGGCGCGCCAAACTAGCGCCGCGCCGCAAAATCCCCCCTTTTAGCGCGCGCGCAACAGAAATAGCTGCTCGAGCGGGCGCGCGAAAACCGCGCGCGCGGCATACGTAGTCCATTGCGCGGGCCGAAATGCAATCGCGCGCCGCTTATTTGCTGCGCCCGCTCCCGCGCGCTGGACTCTCGCGCGCTCGCTCGCACCTCCCACCCCCCCTCCAGCCGCGCCGCCGCCGCCGACCGCGCCACTCGGCGACCATTCCGGCACTTCCCCGGCCTATCCCCGCCCCGCGCGCGCTTTCTCCGGCCCCCCTCTAGGCCCGCCGCCCCGCGCGCGTGCTGGTCCGCCGACGAACAGCGCCTGCACGCTCGCTGCCGCTCTGCGCCCGCTAGGTGTTCGACAAAACGCCTAGAAGGTATGTATTGCTCAAAAGCCATGAATTTCGTGCATGTTGATTGTAGTTTTTTATTTATAGCATAGTATTCAACATTGTAGATGAGTTCTTCGTATGATTCTTCCGAAGAAGAATTTGATATGGAAGAGGAGGAGGATCTTGCAATGATCCTAGCTATGCATATTAATAAAAAACCGAAACATGGTGGTTCGGTTATGGGTCGGCAAAATTTTTGGAGGGATAGGATCGATGCCCACAACAGATTGATCAGGCATTATTTTGCAGAGAATCCCACATACCCCGAGTCCTATTTTCATCGCCGGTTTAGGATGAGCACCGAGTTGTTCAGGCGCATTGCAGAGAAACTAGCGAGCCATGACCGCTTTTTTCAGCAAAGGAGGAATGCCGCCGGAGAGCTCGGGGATAGCACCTTTCAGAAGGTGACAGCCGCTTTGCGTATGTTGGCATACGGTATACCGGCTGATCTAGTTGATGATCACTTGGCTATGGGTGAGAGCCAAGCCATCATGTGTGTCAAGCGCTTCGCTGTCGGAATTGTGCAAGTGTTTGGCGAGGAGTATTTGAGATCTCCCATTCTGAAGACGTCGCAAGGCTTTTAGCGATGAACAAAGCTCGTGGCTTTCCTGGCATGCTTGGCTCAATAGATTGCATGCATTGGACTTGGAAGAATTGTCCAAAGGCATGGCATGGGCAATTCCACGGCCAAAAAAGGGTTCCACTATAATCCTTGAAGCGGTGGCTGATCAAGAGACTTGGATTTGGCATGCATTCTTTGGAATGCCTGGATCTTTGAATGGCATCAATGTTTTCAATCGGTCACCACTGATGAGTAAGATTGCAAATGGGGAGTTGCCACCGGTGCAGTTTGTAGCAAATGGCCGTACATACAACTATGGCTATTATGTAGCGGATGGCATCTATCCAAAGTGGCAAACCTTTGTCAAGCCGTTGAAAAAGCCAGAAGGTAAGAAAAATCTTGATTTCCACAATGCTCAGGCAGCGGCTAGAAAAGATGTGGAGAGAGCTTTTGGGATTTTGCAAGCCCAATTTGCTATTGTGAGAGGACCGGCTAGATTTTGGGATCAAAAGATGCTTTGGTACATAATGCACGCTTGTGTGATCATGCACAACATGATCATCGAGAATGAGCGTGGCCAAGATGTAGACTACTCTCAGTATGAGCTCTTGGAATATCCCGTGCGAGTGCGACGGAGGGATGAAAGGGTGGCCCGTTTTGTTGCCTCCTATCATGCCATTCGACGTCCTGCAGCGCATAATGATCTTCAGAAGGATCTCATTGAGGAGTGGTGGGCATGGAATGGACGACAAAGAGCATCATGATTTGTGCGTTTGTTATTGTATTGTTGAACTATTTGTTGTGTTTAATTGCACTATTTGTTGTATTGAACGATAAACTGTTTGTTTGAGTTGTAATAAATGAAATTGAACTATTTATTTTTGTTTGTTTTTGATTTTTTTGCTTCTGCTTTTTGAATGCATATGTTGTTTGTGCGAGTCGGGCGCGCTGCATTTTTGCGAGCTGCTGGAGCGGCGCGCGCGCGCTGCATTGTAGCGCGGCTGCTGGAGCCAGCGCTGCGCGCGGCGCCAAAACAGGCGATGTGCGCGCGGCATACATGTTTTTTGCGCGCGAGGCGACCGGCGCCTGTTGGAGATGCTCTTATGAGTTATGCGGTTCGATGACCGAAGTTTTTTTTAGAGTCCCGGATGAGATCACGGACATGACGAGGAGTCTCAAAATGGTCGAGAGGTCAAGATCGATATATTGGAAGGCTATATTTGGATATCGGAATGGTTCCGAGTGATTCAGGTATTTTTTCAGAGTACCGGAGAGTTACGCGAAATCGCCGGGGAAGTTAATGGGCCTTATTGGGCTTTAGTGGAGAGAGTGACGAAAGGCCACGAGGTGGCGTGCGCCTCCCCCCGCCCAAACTGAATTGGACAAGGGGTGGGGCACGCCTCCCTTTCCTTCTCCCTCTCCCTCCTTTCCTTCTTTCCCACTCCGAAAACAAAAGGGAATCCTACTAGGACTTGGGAGTCCTAGTTGGACTCCCAACACTTGGCGCGCCCCTAGGAGGGTCGGCCTCTCTCCCTCTCTCCTTTATATACGTGGGCAAGGGGCACCCCAAAGGCACACCAAGTCTTCTCTTAGCCGTGTGCGGTGCCCCCCTCCACAGTTACAGACCTCGATCATATCGTTGTAGTGCTTAGGCGAAGCCCTGTGCCGATAACTTCATCATCACCGTCAACACGCCGTCGTGCTGACAAAACTCTCCCTCGTCCTTAACAGGATCAAGAGCTCGAGGGACGTCATGAGCTGAACGTCTGCTGAACACAGAGGTGCCGTACGTCCGGTGCTTGGATCGGTTGGATCGCGAAGACGTACGACTACATCAACCGCATTACTAAACGCTTTCGGTCTACGAGGGTACATGGACACACTCTCCCATTTTGTTTCTATGCATCTCCTAGATGGATCTTGCGTGATCGTAGGATTTTTTTTGAATTACTACGTTCCCCAACACCATCATCAACATCTATCAGGTTCCTATGCACAAACTCTCATCTCCTTGCAATTACTTTATTTGCCATTTGCCTCTCGTTTTCACCTCCCCTACTTATAGAACATTTCCAAAAAATCACAAATATTTGCCTTTTTAGTTGCCTTCTTTTTCGTTTGCCTTTTGCTCGCTCGATCTTTTGTTTGCTTGTGTTCTTGCTTGCGTGGTTACAATGTCTCAAGAAAATACTAAATTGTGTGATTTTTCCAATACTAATAATAATGATTTTATTAGTACTCTGATTGCTCCTCCCGCCACTAGTGCGGAGTCTTATGATATTAAATGCTGCTTTGTTGAATCTTGTTATGAAAAAGCAATTTTCTGGTAGTCCTAATGAGGATGTCGCGTCCCATCTAAAAACTTTCGTTGAATTGTGTGATGTCCAAAATGAAAAATGTGGACAATTATATTGTGAAATTAAAATTATTTCCTTTTTCATTGAAAGATCGTGGAAAAAATGGTTTTCATCTTTTCTTCATAATAGTATTGATTCATGGGATAAGTGCAAGGATGCTTTTATTACAAAGTATTTCCGCCCGTGAAAATTATTTCCCTCAGAAATCCAATCATGTATTTTAAGCAACTTGAGCATGAACATGTTGCGCGATCTTGGGAAAGAATAAATTAATGCTAATAAATTGTCCTACTCATGGTTTAAATCTATGGATGATTATACAAATTTTGTATGCGGGATTGAATTTTATTTCTAGAAATCTTTTGGATTCCGCCGCGGGTGGCACTTTTTTGGAAATTACTTTGGGTGAAGCCACTAAATTGCTTGACAATATTATGGCTAATTATTCACAATGGCATACTGAAATAGCTCCTACTAGTAAAAAAGTGAATTATGTTGAAGAAATTGACACATTGAGTGAAAAAGTTGGTGCTCTTATGAAATTAGTTGCTAGTAAAAATGTTCCTATTAATGTTAATAATGTTCCTTTTCTACTTTTATTGAGCAAAATAATGATCTCGTAGATGTGAATTTTGTCTCGCAAAACAATTTTAATAACAATGCTTATAGAGGTAATTTTAATCCTAGGCCTTTTCTCGAAATTACTCTAGTAATCATGGCAATTCCTATGGCAATCCTTCTAATAATAACAGGATGCCCCTCTGGTCTTGAGGGTAATATTAAAGAATTTATCAATGCTCGAAAAGGTTTCAATACTACGATAGAAGAAAAATTGAATAAGATTGATGATATGTCTAGAAGCATTGATAGAATATGCATGATGTAGAAAATCTCAAGATTAAAAGTTTTCCACCCAAAGTTGACATTAATGAATCAATTAAATCTTTATATGTTTCCATGGATGAAAGTAGGAAAAGAATGCTTAGAGCTAAAAGAGAATTTTTAGAGGGAGCGTTTTCACCCGATTGCTTTCGCCATAATGATGAAGATCTTAAAATAATTGGTGTTTATTCTATTGATTACTTGTTTAGTAATATTAAACTTGATGATAACTTGATGATAAGTGGACTGAATAAGAGTCAACTTTATCTATAAGGTGTCCTCATAATTCGGAGGGTGAAAATCTTGTTGAAAAATTGAGAAAAGTGGGTCTAGAGAGGTAAAGCATTTAGCTAGTGATGTACCCACTCTTTTGGATTACAAAGACTTTAAATATGATAGTTGCTCTTTGATTGAGTGTATTTCTTTGTTGTAATCCATGATAAATTCACCCAATTCATATGAACAAAATAAATCTTTTACTAAACATATTGTAGAAGCGATGATGAAAGCTTTAGAAGAAAAGTTAGAACAAGTGAATTATATTACTAGAAAATTGTATGATGAATGGGAAACCTCCATTAAATTCAAGATTAAAAATTATGATTGTTATGCTTTATTTTATTTGGGTGCTAGTGTTTCCACAATTCTATAATCTCTTTGTGATGTGCTTGATTTTACCAATACTTAGGAATGTTCTCTTAATTTGCACTTGGTGGATTCTACTATTAAAAAGCCTTTGGGAAGAATTAATGATGTTCTTATTCTTGCAAATAGGAATTATGTGCCCATATATTTTATTGTTCTTGATATTAATTGCAATCCGTCTTGTCCCATTATACTTAGTGGACCATTTTTATGAACTATAGGTGCCATGATTGATATGAAAGAAGGGAATATTAAATTTCAGTTTCCATTAAAAAAGGGTATGGAACACTTCCCTAGAACAAGAATTCAGCCACCATATGAATCAATCATGAGGGAAACCTATGGATACAAAACTAAAGATGACAATACTTGAATCTATGCATTATGCCTAGCTAGGGGCGTAAAATGATAGCGCTTGTCGGGAGGCAACACAATAAATAAAATAATTTTTCTCTTTTTCTTTCTGTTTCTGTGTGTTTACACAATTATGCTAATGTTATGATTGTTTTTTATGTTTTAATTAGTTTTTGTGCCAAGTAAAGCCTTTAGGATCATGTTGGGCGATAGTTGATTTGATGTTGTTGGAAAACAGAAACTTTTGCGTCCAGTAGCCAAATTTCTAAAAATCACATAAGCGACGAACAATTCTGAATTTTTTACACAAGATTTATATACAAATTCCCTATGTTTTCCTAATTTTTCAGAATGTTTGGAGTTACATAAGTGTGGTCAAAGTTCCGATTACTACAGACTGTTCTGTTTTTTGCCATATTCTGTTTTTGTTGCATTGTGTGCTTATTTTAACGATTCCATGGATTGTATCGGGCGGTATAATACATGGTAAAGTTAGAATAAAATAGGTATAATTTAATTATAAAATATGAATGGGTTTTCAACAGTACTTAAAGTGGTGATTTGCTTTATTATACTAACGGATCTCATGAAGGTTTTTGTTAAGTTTTGTGTGATTCAAGTGTTCAAGTTTTGGGTGACATCACGATGGATGAAGGAATAAGGAGTGAAAAGAGCCTAAGCTTGGGGTGTCCATGGCACACCAAGTTAATATTCAAGGAGAACCAAGCAACTAAGCTTGGGGATGCCCCAGAAGGCATCCCCTCTTTCTTCTGACGACCATCGGTAATTTTACTGGGAGCTATGCTTGGAGCGTCTTGTATTATATGAGTCTTTGCTTGTTTTTCTTTTTAGTTTGCCAGAATCATCCTTGCTGGACACACCTATTTGAGAGAGCCATAATTATGCTATGATTTATTAGAATTGCTCTATGTGCTTCACTTAAATTTTTTGAGCTATGGAATTGCTCTAGTGCTTCACTTATAACTTTTTGAGCATGGTGGTGCTTTAATTTTGAAGAAATATGATCTCATGCTTCACTCAAATTATTTTTAGAGTTAGTAATTTTGAACAAATCCTCTCAAGCTTCACTTATATTATTTTGAGAGATGAAAATTTTGAAGAAATATTTATGCTCTTGTTCTTCACTTAAATTTGTTTGAGAGCTTGTTATAAGCAATGGTAATATATGAAACTAGTCCCAAAGTGATAGATATTCAAGAGGGTCAATAAAAACTATCATGAAGATCTTTGGACAATATAAACTTGATTCCTTGTAATAGTTTTGTGATATGGAGATAGTAATATGTGAGTCTTGTTGGTGAGTAATTATGCTTTAGTAAGAATATTGATGTTAAGGTTTGTGATTTCCTACGCAATAACGAAAGTCAATAGTTATGCAATGAAGTTATATCCTACTTTTGGTGCATTATCCGGTGTTAGTTATGTGTGACACCCCGAGACCGATGCGACATGTGTCTTCCAGTTATTCGCTGTCGTTGCCATGTCATTCTCTTGCGTGTTGCACTTTTCCATGTTGTCATGTGCATTTCATTTGCATGTTTTTCAAACTTGCATCCGTCCCGGTCTCCCAATTCTCTCCGTTGTCTGTTCTGAGCCCAAACACACTTGCCCGCGCCCGCGACACCTCCGAAATATTATTTTATAGGTGGCACAAAAATGTTCTCGGAATGGGATGAAAGTTGCTGTGTAGTCTCATTATGGTGTAGGTAGACCAGCTGCCAAATTTCGTCGCATTCGGAGTTTGTTTGATACCCCAACCGTTAAATATATAGCGGCATTACAGTCGGTCTAACGTCAGACAATTTCGGTCTCCGGAAATAGTTGTCGGGCTGCATTCCTCCTCTCTCCTCTCAGCCCAACCCTCCTACACAGCCCACCTAGCGCATCTAACCCCTCCCCTCCGACCGGAGCCGTCGGATCATGATCGGAGGGCTCCGAAAACCCCTCAAGACCCCTCAAACCCTAGCCCCTACCTATTTAAACACCCCTAGTCCATTTTTGGACATCCCTAGCCTTCCTAGCCTCCTAGCCGCAACCTCCCACCTCCTCCTCGTTTTTCGCACCGGCCTAACCCGCCACTGCCACTTCGCACCGTCTGAGCGGTCAGCGCCTCCGCAGCCGCCGCCGTCCTCCAACCGCATCGTGCCACGCGTCTCATGCCTCCTGCGCCGTTGTGGCCCGCCCAGGCTCGAGGAGCCCACCGAGGCCTATCCCCGAGCCCCCGCACGCCCTCTCCCTCCGCCGCCCTGTCGCTGGAGCTCGCCGACCCCACAGCCGCTTCGCGTCGCCGCCCTGCGCCGCATCCCCGCCGGAGCACGCCGCTCCGTCACCAGAGCTCTGCACCACGCCGCCTCGCCTCCCCTGCCATCGCCCCGCGCCACCACCACACCACCGCGCCACTGCAACGCTGCCTTGCGCCGCCGCCACCGTGCACCGCCTCGCCTCCCACGCGCCGCCTTGCCGCCTTCCCACGCCTCGCCGCCCGACTTCGCCCACGCCGGAGCCACCCGTGCCGCCATCGCCGCAGTTCCTCATCGGAGTCACGCCGTCGATGGATCTGGCCGGGTGGACCAGATGCACCAACTCCACCAACCAAATGCGTGTCTCGCACTGGATCTCCCTGTCCCGGGTCATCCTCATCCCATTTTCGCGAGGGTATAATTCGCCTAAGTCCCTGATCTGCTAATCCATGTGTGCATGTTCTGATGCTTGTAACTTTGTGCATGTAACTCCGTTTTGCATGTATGATATGTCAAAATGTTCACTTATTCATGCTCTACATGATGGTCACATTTTCATTCATGTTACTGTTCATATTGATGCCTTAATCCTCGTTGAAAAAGTGTTAAATGATATAATCTACTGAAGATTGGTGTAATTTTCCTATTTTTCTTTTTCATAACATTTTGTGTGATCTTCTTTTGAGCATCATGTCAATATGTTTTAGGAGCATCATCATGCCATGTTTGCAGTGGTGCTATCAATTTATTTTGAGATGCCATGTGGTGACTAGCACAAGCTTGCAAAGTGACCTACTTGCTGTTACTGATCTGCTAAGTCTGAATCTGTTATATTGTCATGCCATGTTTACTTGATGCTACCATCAATTATATGCATAAGCTGGAGATGTTCAATGATCATGTTTTGTTAACCATGTTATGCTATATCCATCCATGCCTTTGTTTGCATTTATAGCCTATTGTATCTTGTTGTTTTCATGCTCTCAAATTGCTAAATAATGTTTCTGTCAGCCTGTTAACAGTAAGTTCATTTTTCCATGTGAATAGCTAGTGTTCTATGCACCCTATGACCATGTTCTTGACATGAGTAGTTGCACAAACATGTCTTCTTTATGTTGGGTGTAATTGAATGCCATGATATGCTTTGTGGTGAGTTAACCAAGCTCACAAACATGCCTACTTAATGTTGTTTCTGCCATTTCCAGTAAATTCCACCAAGTCTGAAAAACTATTATCATTTGCAATATTGCCATGATATTTTAAACATGTTCTATTGGTATTTAGCAGTATCTCATTTATCATATTTTGTATTGCTTGACATGCACATGCTTGTCATGCCCTTTCATGCCATGAAATGTTCCTGTAGCATATACTTTTATTGTCTCAAAGTATGCATCATGAATCTATTTCCAGCCTTGCTCTATTTTTCACTAAGTCTGGGAATCTGTTATAACTTGCAATATTGTCTTGATGAATGGCATTGATCTACGGGTTATATGGAGATGCTTAGTAATCATGTTTTTCCATATTTAACCTGTAATTTAGTGCAATGCTTTTGGTTGCTATGATCTTGCACTGAATCAGCATTGATTTGTGCCTCCAACATGTCAACATGTTATTTCTGCTCACATGTATGCCCTGTTTTTCACTAAGTCCTAATCTGTGTTATAAATTTGCCTTTTGCTTTGATCATGTTGGATTAATCGTGATGCCTATGAACCTGAGCCTTAATGTTAATGGAAGCATGTTACCTATTCTTCAATTGCGTATCATGTTTGTGCCAATCTTGTACTTGTAGCATGTTGTTTTGATGCTTTCTATATACCTAGTCGCTGTTTTGGACAGCTTGTCGTTTAAACTTGTTTCATGTGTATGTGTTGAACCGTTGCTCCGTTTTGAGCGTGATCTATATGAAACTTGCTTGATTTTTCATGTAGTTTCATAATGCCATGTTGCATCCATGTTTTGGAGTGTTTGTGATTGTGTTTTGCTTGCCTTTGCATCAATGCCATGCTTAACTTTTTTGCTCATATCTTCTTAGTCGTAGCTCCGAATTAAATGAACTTCATATGTAACTTGATTAGAAAAATGCGTAGATCATCTTGGTGCACTTTGACTTGCTGTTTAACAAATTTAACTTAATGTTTTGTTCAGAATAGTCCCAAATTCTAAATTTGCATATGGGGTTTTCCGAAATTGTTATATGATGTTTACGGCCTCATTTAAACTTGCTTGGATGTGATGTTCTTGTATGCATCATCTCTTGCCATGAGTACCATCATATAGAATTGTCATGCATCATACTTTGTTGAGCATCATGTCATGTTAATGTGTTGTGTGTTTACCATGTTGTTTGCTTCTTTCCGATTGTGCTTCTTCTCGATAGTTTCTGTTTCGTTGCGATCGTGAGGATTCGTTCGTCTACGCCTGTTTGTCTTCTTCATGGACTTGTTCTTATTCCTAGCGGGATTTCAGGCAAGATGACGGTCACGTTGGATCTCACTACTATCTTAGCTATGCTAGTTGTCTCGATGCTATCGCTATGTCGCGCTACCCACTACTTGTTTATCAAGCCTCCCAATATGCCATGAAACAGCCTCTAACCTTTTCCACCATCCTAGCAACCCGTTGTTTGGCTATGTTACTGCTTTGCTCAGCCCCTCTTATAGCGTTGCTAGTTGCAGGTGTTGTTGCAGTTTGTTCCATGTTGGGACATGGATATCTTGGGATATCACAATATCTCTTATTTAATTAATGCATCTATATACTTGGTAAAGGGTTGAAGGCTCGGCCTTTTGCCTGGTGTTTTGTTCCACTCTTGCCGCCCTAGTTTCCGTCATACCGGTGTTATGTTCCTTGATTTTGCGTACCTAACATGGTGAGAGTTTATGGGCCCTCTTGATAGTTCGCTTTGAATAAAACTCTTCCAGGAAGGCCCAACATTGGTTTTAACTTTTGCCAACATAATAATATTGAACTAAATAATTAATTTGCATAGGGTGTCATGAACCCGAGGATTCTTAATTCCACATAATACAGGGGGGCCAGTGCTGATGGTATTGGTCCCAAACTAGAGTCGTGTGCGGCTTCCCCGGGGAAACTCGGGTCTCAGTTGCTGTACGCAGTGCTCATCCAGTCGTGGCCTGAGACGAGATACGTGCTTCTATTATCATGGTGCCGGCACGCCGGGAGGTCTTGCTGGACTTGTTTTATCATTGTCGAAATGTCTTGTGCACCGGGATTCCAAGTCTGATTGGAGGGTCCTGAGATGGAGGATTGTCTCCGCGAATCGTGAGCTTGTCATGGGCTAAGTTGGGACACCCCTGCAGGGTTTAAACTTTCGAGAGCCATCCCTGCGGTTATGTGGCGGATGGGAATTTTTAATATCTGGTTGTAGTGGACTTGAACGAAACTCAATTAAAATACACCAACCGTGTGCGTAACTATGACTGTCTCTTTTCGAGTGAGTTCGAGAAGAGAACACGGTGGGGTTATGTTTGAACGTAAGTAGTTCAGGATCACTTCTTGATCATTACTAGTTCGCGACCATTGCGTAGTTTCTCATCTTATTCTTGTACTGGTAAGTTAGCCACCATACATTGCTTAGAGTTTCTACAACCTCACCACTTATCCTTTCCATACCCATTAAGCTTTGCTAGTCTTGATACCCATGGTAATGGGATTGTTTAGTCCTTGTGGCTCACAGATTACTAGAACACCAGTTGCAGGTATAGGTAATGCGATGATCATGATGTGAGAGCGATGTTTACTTGTTTTGGAGTTCTTGTTCTGCATCTCCTTCATCCAGGGGTTAGGTTCCTGGTTGGCAGCCTAGGCTAGCAGGGTGGATGTCGTTTGAGTTTCTGTTTGTGTTTCATCCATTGTCGAATGTTATTTACATGTATTGATGTTTGATGTATTCTTGTGGCATTTTTATGCCCTTTGTATGTTTCTCCATCTATTATGTAATGGTACGATGTAATGATATCCACCTTGCAAAAGCGTTTCAATATGTGGCTCTATCCTTGGTGGGACCTTCGATTTCCTCTCGGATAGGATCGCATATTGGTGTGACGTTATGTTTAATGCTCGTTTTGTTTTTTTGGTTGGTTGCTTATTGAAAGCACAAGTGCTCCCTGGGTGGTTTTGGTAATTAATGTCAACATATCTCTTGTTGGACTAACACTTCTACCTAGTATGTTTCAGATAAGTTCAACAATGGAGTGGCATGGACTAGAGGATGTGGAACCCCTTCAAGATGCTAAGGACAAAGGATTGGCTCAAGCTTCAAGATCAAGACTCTACATTTTCTATTTTAGTGATCCAAGATCACATTGAGTCTATAGGAAAAGCCAATACTATCAAGAGGGGATGAGGTGTTGCTTAATGGCTTGCTTGCTCAAAGTGCTTAGTGATATGCTCCAAAACCCTCAACTACCTTCCCACATCCACATATGACCTAAACCAAAAGTTAAACTCGGCCCCACCGATTCTTTCTATCCGGCGCCACCGAGTTTCAAATGTCATAGCCACTGCCACAAACCCTAGGCAAATCGGTCTCACCGAGATGGGATTGTAATCTCTCTGTTTCCCTTCGTAACATTTCGGTCTTACCAAGATGAGCGATCGGTCCCACCGAGATTGCAATGTAAACTCTCTGTTTCCCTTTTGTAACATTTCGGTCTCACCGAGATGAGCGAACCGGTCCCATCGAGTTTACCTGACCAACTCTCTGGTTAGGTTATTACGAAAATCGGTCCCACCGAGTTTGTGTAATCGGTCACACCGAGATTACGTTACACCCTAACCCTAACCATATCGGTCCTACCGAGTTGCATCTCAGTCCCACCGAAAATCCTAACGGTCACTAGGTTTGCTGAATCGGTCCGACCGAGTTTAACCATTCGGTCCCACCGAGTTTGCCAAATTGTGTGTAATGGTTAGATTTTGTGTGGAGGCTATATATAGCCCTCCACCCACTCTTCATTCGTGGAGAGAGCCATCAGAACATACCTACACTTCCAATACACATTTTTCTGAGAGAGAACCACCTACACTTGTGTTGAGGTCAAGATATTCCATTCCAACCGTATGAATCTTGATCTCTAGCCTTCCCAAGTTGCTTTCCACTCAAATCTTCTTTCCACCAAATCCAAATCCTGTGTGAGAGAGTTGAGTGTTGGGGAGACTATCATTTGAAGCACAAGAGCAAGGAGTTCATCATCAACACACCATTTGTTACTTCTTGAAGAGTGGTGTCTCCTAGATTGGCTAGGTGTCACTTGGGAGCCTCTGATAAGATTGTGGAGTTGAACCAAGGAGTTTGTAAGGGCAAGGAGATCGCCTACTTCATGAAGATCTACCGCTAGTGAGGCAAGTCCTTCGTGGGCGATGACCGTGATGGAATAGACAAGGTTGCTTCTTCGTGGACCCTTCGTGGGTGGAGCCCTCCGTGGACTCGCACAACCGTTACCCTACGTGGGTTGAAGTCTCCATCAACGTGGATGTACGATAGCACAACCTATCGGAACCACGAGAAAAACATCCATGTCTCCAATTGCGTTTGAATACTCCAAACCCTTCTCTTTACATTCTTGCAAGTTGCATGCTTTACTTTCCGCTGCTCATATACTCATTGCATGCTTGCTTGATATGTATTGTGTTTGTTAAACTTGTGCTTAAACTCCCCTTAAACTTAAGAATATTAAAAGCTGCAGCTTTTGGCACTTAGTGTCTAATCACCCCCCTCTAGACACCTCTTCTCGATCCTTTCAATTGGTATCAGAGCATTGGTCTCCATTGCCTTGGTTTAAACACCATTGGAGGAAGATGGATGTGTCTACTTTGGGGAGTCTTAGACATAGAGTGTCTATTCTTGATGGAGAGTATTTTCATGAGTGGAAAAATGAAATGCTTGAGATTTTCAATGAATATCATTTGAACAAGTACATTACTAGCCCTTGTGCACCTCATGTTGATCCTTTGCACCCTACCCTAGATGAAGATATTGACATGATTCGCAATCTTAGAACTGTTGAGCTCATCATAAGAGGCTTGCCTAGAAACATAATTAGATGTTTGCATACTCTTAAGTGTGCCTACACCATATGGAAATTTCTTGAGGAACTCTTTCCAAATTACTCCTTGAAAGATCTAGATGAAATCCTCCATAAGTCTATTGCTCTGATTAAGATGAGTTCCAATGATCCCAAATTTGGTGAATGCTTAATTGAGCTTACTAATCTTACGAGTGCCAAAGGAGATGTTGGAATCATTAGCAATATCATTTCTAGAGCTATTAGAATTCATAAAGATAACTATAGAAATGATCATTTATCTAATGAATTGCCCTCTCTAGGAACTGATCAATCACAAGATGATGTTGAACATGAATACTCAGATGAGGATGAGGATGATGATGATGATGATAGTGACTATGATCTCGGTGATGCAATGAGACACTTTGGTCTTATGGCAAATCTTCGCGGCTACATGGCTGGAGGAAAGGAATGGATCCTTGATAGTGGATGTACTGATCATATGACCGGAGATAAAGATATGTTCCGTGAGCTTGCTGAAAATGACGGCCCTCGAAAATATGTCACTTTTGGTGATAATTCAAAGGGTAAGGTGGTTGGCCTTGGTAAGGTGGCCATCTCACATGATAGCTCCATACAAAATGTCATGCTCGTTGAATCCCTTGGATACAATTTACTTTCAGTTTCTAGACTTGCGGATTTCGGTTTCAATGTCTTATTCACTGAAGTAGATTGCCAAGTGTTTCGTAGAGACAATCATAAAATGGTCTTTACCGGTATACGTAGAGGAGATCTTTACATTGTTGATTTCACTAAAAAGGCTCAACCTAGAACTTGCTTAATTACCAAATCTTCTAAAGGCTGGTTGTGGCATAGAAGACTAGGTCATGTTGTATGTGAAATCTTGATAAGCTTATTAAAGGTGATCATATCCTTGGAATAAAAGATGTCATATTTGACAAGGATAGACTTTGTAGTGCTTGTCAAGCAGGGAAACAAGTTGGAGGAAGTCACCGCGTGAAGAACATCATGACCACAAGAAGACCACTCGAGCTACTTCACATGGATCTCTTTGGTCCAAATGCCTACAAGAGTCTCGGTGGTAACTCATTTGGTCTAGTCATAGTTGATGATTTTTCAAGATTTACGTGGGTGTTCTTTCTTGATGACAAATAGCAGGTCCAAAAGATCTTCAAAAACTTCGCTAGGAAGGCCCAAAATCAATTTGACGTGAAGATCAAGAAGGTTCGGAGCGACAACGGAACGGAGTTCAAGAACACAAATGTGGACACCTTTCTTGATGAAGAAGGGATTTCACACGAGTTCTCGTCTATGTACACACCTCAACAAAATGGAGTTGTTGAAAGGAAGAACCGGACTCTTATCGAGATGGCAAGAACGATGCTTGATGAGTACAAAACGCCAAAGCACTTTTGGGCGGAAGCGGTTGAGACAGCTTGTCATGCAACAAATCATTTGTATCTTCACAAGCTACTCGGCAAGACGGCATACGAGCTCCTCACCGGCAACAAACCCCAAGTTGGATACTTTCGAGTATTCGGCTCAAAGTGCTACATTCTTGATAAGCATCGTCGTTCTAAATTTGCTCCTAAATCTCATGAAGGTTTCCTACTTGGTTATGGCTCAAACTCTCACACTTACCGTGTCTACAACAATTTCACCCGAAAGGTTGAAGAGACGGTAGATGTGAAGTTTGATGAATCTAATGGCTCGCAAGTAGAGCAATTGCCAATTGATGTAGGAGACAAAGACCCTTCGGAAGCAATTCAAGACTTGTCCATTGGTAAGATTCGTCCAACGGAAGTGAAGGAGAGTACCTCGTCCGTCCAAGTGGAAGCTTCTACCTCACGACAAGGTGAACCAAGAGTTGATACGAAAGCATTCACAAGTGGACACGCCAAGATGAAGAAAACGAGGAAGCGCACCAAGATGAACATCAACAACCTCCTTCTCCACCATGACAAGAGAACGACAACGTCAACAATGAAGAAGGCCAAGAAGAAGCACAAGATGAAGAGGATGTTCCACCCCGACCCAAGTAAAAGCTTTCACGAGTTCGAGCAAGAATTGCTAAGGATCATCTCGTCGAGCAAATCTACAATGATATCCAAACCGGGAGAATCACTCGTTCTAAAACTCGTTTAGCTAACTTTTGTGAAAATTACTCATTAATCTCTAGCATTGAACCTATGAAGGTTGAAGAAGCATTGGAGGATCCGGACTGGATAAACGCTATGCATGAAGAGCTACACAACTTTGAGAAAAATCAAGTGTGGACATTGGTCGAGAAGCCCGACAACAACCAAAACATCATTGGTACCAAATGGGTGTTTCGCAACAAGCAAGATGAAGATGGACAAGTGGTTTGCAACAAAGCACGTCTCGTCGCCCAAGGCTACACACAAGTTGAAGGTATGGACTATGGTGAGACATATGCTCCCGTTGCTAGACTTGAGTCCATTCGCATCTTACTTGCTTATGCTAATCACCATGATATCACCTTGTACCAAATGGACATTAAAAGTGCTTTTCTAAATGGCAAAATTGAGGAAGAAGTTTATGTTAAGCAACCTCCTGGCTTCGTCAATCCTAAGAAACCTAATCATGTTTACAAACTTCACAAAGCCCTTTATGGTCTTAAACAAGCTCCTAGAGCATGGTATAAATGCTTGACCAAGTTCCCTATTGAAAAAGGCTTTGAAATTGGTAAAATTGATTCTACTCTTTTTACTAAAAGGGTTAATGGAGAACTATTTGTGTGCCAAATTTATGTTGATGATATCATATTTGGTTCAACTAACCCTCATTTTAGTGAGAAGTTTGGAAAGCTAATGTCGGAGAAGTTTGAGATGTCTATGATGAGTGAACTCAAATTCTTTCTCGGTTTGCAAATCAAGAAAACTAAGGAAGGTACCTTTGTCGCTCAAACGAAGTACACCAAGGACTTATTCAAGAAGTTCAATATGCAAGAATGCAAAGCTATGACTACACCCATGCCTACTAGTGAACATCTTGATTTGACCAAAGATGGTGAACCGGTTGATCAAAAGGTTTATTGCTCTATGGTTGGTTCATTGTTATATCTATGTGCCTCTCGTCCCGATATTATGCTAAGTGTGTGCATGTGTGCACGATGTCAAGCTGCTCCTAAAGAGTGTCATCTTAAGGCTGTGAAAAGGATAGTGACATACCTAATCCATACACCAAATTTTGGCATTTGGTATCCTAAGAGGTCCTCTTTTGATCTTGTTGGCTACTCCGATTCGGACTATGCCGGAGACAAGGTTGATAGAAAATCCACTTCGGGTACTTGTCAATTCCTTGGTAGATCTCTTGTGTCTTGGTCTTCCAAGAAACAAAACTCGGTATCCTTATCCACCGCCGAAGCGGAATACATTGCCGCTGGTTCATGTTGTGCTCAATTACTTTGGATGATCCAAACTCTTAAAGATTATGGGATATATGTGAAACATGTTCCATTGCTATGTGACAATGCAAGTGCTATTAAGATTGCTCACAATCCCGTGCAACATTCTCGAACTAAGCATATTGAAGTTCGTCATCATTTCATTCGAGATCATGTTGCAAAAGGGGACATTAACCTTAAGCATGTTCGCACCGATAAGCAATTGGCGGATATATTCACTAAACCACTTGATGAGAAAGTGTTTTTTAGGTTGAGAGGTGAATTGAACATCATTGATGCTTCAAACTTGGAGTAGGAACTCCATTTGATACATGCGGGGCATGAGCCTATGACTAATCCTCGATATTTCTCTTATGATGCTATTCATATGTCTTGGATATATTTGTACCTTGCATGGTATCCAACCCGTGTAGGTACTTGGTTGAATCTAAATCTATGAGATTGCAACTCACTCACATCTTGAGTAATCTCTACATCACCAAGTCTCTACACAATGGTGGTTGAAGACAAGGAAGCACGAAACCATTCAAACATATCCTTTGGCAAATTCTATGTTGAGTCTCATGATTGTCATTTTGGATACACAAGTGCTCTTCCTTGCAAAGCTAACCCATGTAGGTAGATGAACTCAAACTCCAAGTGGTGCTCCCAACTCTTGATGAACTACATCAACCTTGAGCAACCCACACAAGTTCAACTACATGATCAAGGTCAAAACCACCACCCAAGGTATGTTATTCCATCTTAGAGAAGCTTTACTCCAAGTCATGAGCCAAGGCAACTCGACAAGATGTGAATACATCAAGATGCTTAATTGAAAAATGATAACCCCATTTTGAGCTTAAATGATGAGTATGACCTATGATCAAGTGCTCTCACTTGACTCCTAAGTCAATATACTCTAACATAGGTGACTTTGTCACCGACCATTTCTAGATGAAGTTCTCTAGTGTTTCTCCGTGATTTTGCATTTGCATATTTGTTTCCCCGTTCAAAAAAAAACTTCATCTAGAACTTTTAGTTTCCTTTCTTTCCTTTTTGTTCTGCATTTTCTGCATCAAATTCATTGCAAATATTTTCGTAAATTCCTTGCATATCCTTGTGAGCTCTTACTTGTCTAGTGAGCTGAGGTGACAAGTGGTTTCACTCTAATGAACTCGGTCACACCGGTTTGTTCTCTTCGGCCCAACCGAAATCTTTGGTGCAACCGAAGCACACAACTCGGAGTCACCGATTCCATCACAGGAAAACCAACTTGCCACTTATCCCTGATTTCTACTTGCTCCAGCTCCACTCAATGATTCTTGTCCTCTACCAGCATCATATTAGACATGCTGCTTTGCTCTGTGACTCAAGGACCAACCCATTTGTATCACATGTCCAGAAGAGCCCTTCTTGGAAATTGATGTCAAAGGGGGAGAGAGAGATCACATCAAAGCTTAATCCTTCCTATAGGGGGAGAAAGAGAGAATACTCAGGGGGAGAGAGTTTCTCAACTAGGAGAAAGTAATATCATCAAAGACCCCAGATGCTTGGTGTTCAAGAGGAGAGATGTCACATGTCTTTAAGAGGGGAAAGACATGTTTGGTTGCTTGCTTTAGCTCAAGCTCTGTTGTTTCATTTTTGTTGCTCTGATTTTCTGTTCCCTATCGTCTCCCAATATCCCATGCAGATTCAGGGGGAGCAAGATATCTAAGAGAAGGAAATCTCTGATTTCATTGCATATCTTTACCTTTGGGGACATGTCTATATCCAATGTGGTACTTAGTACTCACTCTGCATGTCATCCCAGTATTGGTTCTCTTGTGGTTTCTCTTGCTTGCTCTGGTAAGTAGGTGTATCTGTGTTATTTAACCTTGTTTGCGCAAGTTCGTCCCATCCTAAGCCAACTCAAGACCACAAGGTAAGTATATGCATCACAGTCATGTGAATGAGAAGTTCTTGCTGATGTACATACTGTTTGCAAGAAGAACTCATGAGCATGAAGGTACATTTCTCACATTCACATCATTTGCTCTGATGCATATAGCCAAGATACATGTAACACATTGCTTACTCAGTCATGTTTACGCATTCACATGCTCCTATATTCAATATTCACATGATTTCATACATGTAGGGGGAGCCTATGCATGTTACATGTCTTTCCAAAGCTTTACTTGCTATTCTCTATATCTTTATTTAAAGCTTTGATGTATGTTGTCATTAATTACCAAAAAGGGGGAGTTTGAAAGCACAAGTGCTCCCTGGGTGGTTTTGGTAATTAATGTCAACATATCTCTTGTTGGACTAACACTTCTACCTAGTATGTTTCAGATAAGTTCAACAATGGAGTGGCATGGACTAGAGGATGTGGAACCCCTTCAAGATGCTAAGGACAAAGGATTGGCTCAAGCTTCAAGATCAAGACTCTACATTTTCTATTTTAGTGATCCAAGATCACATTGAGTCTATAGGAAAAGCCAATACTATCAAGAGGGGATGAGGTGTTGCTTAATGGCTTGCTTACTGAAAGTGCTTAGTGATATGCTCCAAAACCCTCAACTACCTTCCCACAACCACATATGACCTAAACCAAAAGTCAAACTCAGCCCCACCGATTCTTTCTATCCGGCGCCACCGAGTTTCAAATGTCATAGCCACTGCCACAAACCCTAGGCAAATTGGTCTCACCGATAGGGATCTCGGTCTCACCGAGATGGGATTGTAATCTCTCTATTTCCCTTCGTAACATTTCGGTCTTACCGAGATGAGCGATCGGTCCCACCGAGATTGCAATGTAAACTCTCTGTTTCCCTTTTGTAGCATTTCGGTCTCACCGAGATGAGCGAATCGGTCCCACCGAGTTTACCTGGCCAACTCTCTGGTTAGCTTATTACCAAAATCGGTCCCACCGAGTTTGTGTAATCGGTCACACCAAGGTTACGTTATGCCCTAACCCTAACCATATCGGTCCTACCGAGTTACATCTCAGTCCCACCGAAAATCCTAACGGTCACTAGGTTTGCTGAATCGGTCCGACCGAGTTTAACCATTCGGTCCCACCGAGTTTGGCAAATTGTGTGTAACGGTTAGATTTTGTGTGGAGGCTATATATAGCCCTCCACCCACTCTTCATTTGTGGAGAGAGCCATGAGAACATACCTACACTTCCAATACACATTTTTCTGAGAGAGAACCACCTACACTTGTGTTGAGGTCAAGATATTCCATTCCAACCATATGAATCTTGATCTCTAGCCTTCCCCAAGTTGCTTTCCACTCAAATCTTCTTTCCACCAAATCCAAATCATGTGAGAGAGAGTTGAGTGTTGGGGAGACTATCATTTGAAGCACAAGAGCAAGGAGTTCATCATCAACACACCATTTGTTACTTCCTGGAGAGTGGTGTCTCCTAGATTGGCTAGGTGTCACTTGGGAGCCTCCGACAAGATTGTGGAGTTGAACCAAGGAGTTTGTAAGGGCAAGGAGATCGCCTACTTCGTGAAGATCTACCGCTAGTGAGGCAAGTCCTTCGTGGGCAACGGCCGTGATGGAATAGACAAGGTTGCTTCTTTGTGGACCCTTCATGGGTGGAGCCCTCCGTGGACTCGCGCAACTGTTACCCTCCGTGGGTTGAAGTCTCCATCAACGTGGATGTACGATAGCACCACCTATCAGAACCATGGCAAAAACATATGTGTCTCCAATTGCGTTTGAATGCTCCAAAACCTTCTCTTTACATTCTTGCAAGTTGCATGCTTTACTTTCCGTTGCTCATATACTCATTGCATGCTTGCTTGATATGTATTGTGTCTGTTAAACTTGTGCTTAAACTCCACTTAAACTTGAGAATATTAAAAACTGCAACCTTTGGGACTTAGTGTCTAATCACCCCCCTCTAGACACCTCTTCTCGATCCTTTCACTTATCAATCTATTTGCCAGCCTTTCCTTGTACTAAGTGGGAATACTACTTGTGCACCAAACTCCTCAAACCCAATTGTGCCAAATGAGTCCACCATACCTACCTATATGCGGTATTTCCATGCCGTTCCAAGTAAATTTGTATGTGCCAACACTAATTTTCAAAATGAATTTCCTTTTTGTGTGCCCGTACCGCTCATGAAGTGGCAGGGGTGGCCAATATTTTTCCATGCTAGATGTGTTATTCTCAAGATGAGTGTTTATTCACTTGTCATTGCACGAGTGTGTGGCTGGTAATAGGGATGCCCAGTCCCAAATTGAAGAAATTTTTTACTTTATGTTGTCAATAATAAATTCCTTGGAAAGTGTTGGTATGGAAGGCACCCGTGGAAACGGCTATCCATGGATTGTGAAAGAATGCTGGAAAAAGGAATAAACTTTATTTTATGTTTGCGAACCTCCTATGATGCATCTAGCATGAAAAGTATTGGGAATTCTCGGTCGTTTTCATTGACGGAAAAAACATGCCTCTCAAAACAATTTTATCTCTCAATTTAAGCTTTGACCTCTGGCACCTCTACAAATATCTGCTTCCCTCTACGAAGGGCCTATATATATTTACTTTTATGCAATTTTTACTTTTTATTAGGTCTCCATCTTCTCTTATAAAGCACCAACTAGGGAGCACTATTATCATGCTTGAGCATTGGATGTAGCTAATATCTGAGTGTGTTTCATGAATGGATCAATGGTTGAGCATAATGGGCTAGGGGTAGCTTTCTATAGTGCTGATATTTTGAAAGACATGGTTGCTTGTTGATATGCTTGAGTATTGAGGTCTTCATGTAAAATTATAGACTATTGCTTTGAATCATCTAAAGTCCAAATGTCATGCTATGTGGGTGGAAACAACACCTACGGAATCACTAGGATCCCTTCTACAGTTGGCGGGTGCGGGGTTATGCAAAGAGCGGGTCTAGTAGCTAGCACAAAGATCGTTTACCCAGGTTCAGGCCGCAAGGATGCGTAATACCCTAATCCTGCTTTGGTGTATATTTGAGTGTTCTTGAGCTTATGAACTAGCTATGGTGCGTGCGTAGTCCAAAAGATCTGAATCCTTCTCCAGTACGGCTTGGGCCTCCTTTTATAGTCAAAAAGGGGTCACCACAGTGGCACATAGGAGGTGGAAATGTAAATAGTGTACAAGCTTGTCGCCTGTCATTACGGGACAAGGCGCATTAAATGTGCCCCTTAGGTGTCCCGTTGCTTTATTGGGGACGGTAATGAAACCCGTCCCGTCTGTCGCCGTTCTGCCTCGCTCCGACACGCGTCCAGGCCAACGAGGCATGCAGCGCCACGTAAGCTGGCAGGCTGCTGAGATGGCGTGGTGGTAGGGTCTTCACGAAGATCCGCATGCCACCACGCAGGTGTTTGACTAGCTGGATTAGCATCCATGTACTGCCATGTGGGTACTAGCCTCAGTTGGTGGGTTGGCCGCTGAGCTAGGGCGGTGACGGAGCAGCAAGGTCTTGTCGCGGTCCCGCGTATATTCCCGGCAAGGGTCTTGCCGGGGTCTTGTGGTCGCCCTCGACAAGAGTCTTGCTGGGGCCATGTGAGTGTTTTCGGCAAGGAGCCTTGTCGGGGCCTCGGGGGCATCCTCGGCAAGGGGGCTTGAGATTGTCTTGTCTTCTGGTCATCGTCTAGTCTTGTGGGCTCTTTGTCTCCACAAAGATTTGTATTTCACCATGGAGGTGCCTCCCGAGCCTTGGTTCCAATGTGGTTGATGGTGTTGGAACCCTTGGGCTCAAGGGTGGCGCGCTCTGCTGGTGTTGGGCAAGTTGCCCCGGCAAGGCTCTTGCGGGGGCTGCGGAGGCCGCCTCGACAAGGGTCTTGCCGGGGGAGTCCACTTCGCCCTCTTGCTCTTTGTGTTTCTGGTCTTGGCGTTGTTCTGGTTGTCTTGTGCTCCTGGTTGGAGTGTTGCTCTGGTATTCTTGTGCTTCTGCTTCCTCCCTTCGCCCCCCTAAGCGTGGCCGTAGGTGCGGCTCTGACTGCCCGTGAACAAATAGAGGGGTAAAAAGGAGAGCCCCTACTTTTGCACACCGACATGCTACGAAAGAAAAGAATATATGATAAATATGATGGGTATCATTCCACATTAAAAATTATGTTTTTATCGTTTACCTACTCGAGGACGAGCAGGAATTAAGCTTGGGGATGCTGATACGTCTCCAACGTATCTATAATTTTTGATTGTTCCATGCTATTAAAGTATCATTCTTGGATGTTTTATACTCATTTACTAGCAACTTTATATCTTTTTTGGGACTAACCTATTGACATAGTGCTCGGTGCCAGTTGTTTTCTGCTTGTTTTTTGGGACCAAACGAAGTCCAAATGCCATGAAACTTTTTGGAGATTTTTCCTGGACAGAAGACACTCGGTGGGCAAGGAAGTGCACCAGAGGAGGCCCGCGGGGCCCACTAGGCACCAGGGCGCGCCAAGGGCCTCAATAGTGAGCCCACGGGAGGCTTCTCCACCAACTATCAGCTCTATAAATACTCTAAAATCCCAAAAACCATAAGGAAGTCAAGAGATAACAGTTTTCGCCATCGCAAGTTCCAGAACCACGAGATCCAAAAACTCTGCCGGAGGGGTCAACGATCATGGAGGGGTTCTTCATCATGACCCTTGCCCCTCCGATGATCGTGAGTAGTTTACCACAGACCTACGGGTTTTAGGTAGTATCTAGATGGCTTCTTCTCTCTTTTTGATCTTCAATGCAATGTTCTCCTCGATGTTCTTGGAGATTTATTTGATGTAATGACTTTTTGCAGCGTGTTTTTTGGGATCTGATGAATTGTGAGTTTATGATCAGTTCTATCTATGCATATTATTTGAGTCTTCTTTGAACTCTTTTATGCATGATCTTTATAGCCTCGTATTTCTTCTCCGAAACTTTGGTTTGGTTTGGACAACTAGATTGATTTCTCTTGCCAAGGGAAAAGGTGCTTTTTGATGGGTTCGATCTTGTGCTTCTCAATCTCAGTGACAGAAGGAGACATGACACACATGTACCGACGCCATTAAGGATAAAAAGATGGGGTCTATTTCATAACCCACAAGTATAGGGGATCAATTGTAGCCTCTTTCGATAAGTAAGAGTGTCGAACCCAATGAGGAGCTAAAGGTAGAACAAATATTCCCTCAAGTTTTATCGACCACAGATACAACTCTACGCATGCTTGACGTTCACTTTACCTAGAACAAGTATAAAACTAGAAGTACTCTGTAGGTGTAACATGATAGGTTTGCAAGAAGAAATAAAATTAGTATAGCAAGTTTGGAAAAGTGGTGGTAGGAGTTGAGAAATTGTCCCTAAGCAATTGACTACTTTATTAGACCGATAGCAAGTTTTATGTGGGACATGCCATTGCTAGCATGTCATCCCTGACTTGGAATTCTATGCACTTATGATTGGAACTATTAGAAAGCATTCGCAACTACTAACGTTCATTAAGGTAAAACCCAACCATGGCATTAAGATATATTGGTCCCCCTTCAATCCCGTATATATGCATCAATTTCTATGCTAGGTTGAAGCTTCCGTCACTCTTGCCCTCCAATACATAGTACTGTCAACATACAACTAACCCTATGGTGTGATCCATGTGCGCGCTCATATTATGGGCACCAAAGGACAGCAACATAACCACAAGCAAATTAAACCAATCATAGCAATTCACCTATTACCGATAGGACAACGAAAATCTCTTCAGACATCATAGGATGGCAACACATCATTGGATAATAATATGAAGCATAAAGCACCATGTTCAAGTAGAGGGTACAGCTGGTTGCAGGAGAGTGGACCTCTGTAGATAGATGGGGGAAGGTGATGAAGATGTTGGTGATGATGATGGAGGTGTTGGTGTAGATTGCGGTGACGATGATGGCCCCGGCGGCGTTCCGGCGCCACCGGAAGAGAGGGGGAGAGGGGCCCCCTCCTTCTTTTTCTTCTTTAACCTTCTCCCTAGATGGGAGAAGGGTTTCCCCTCTGGTCCATGGCCTCCATGGCGGCGGAGGGGCGAGATCCCCTCCGAGATTGGATATGTCTCTCTGTCTCTCTCTGTTTCTATGTTCCAGATTCTGGCCTTTCACTGTTTCTTATATTCCCGGAGATCCGGTACTCCGATTGGGATGAAATTTTAACACGATTTGTATCCGGATATTGGCTTTGTCACGGCCAAAGAAGGGCACCAAACGCTTTACGGGGTGTCCACGAGGGTCAGGGGTGCACCCCCTGCCTCGTGTCCCCCTCGGGCATCGTCTCGCATTGATTCTTCTTCCCAAAAATCACATATATTCCAAAAAAATCTCTGTAAGTTTTTATCCCGTTTGGACTCCATTTGATATGGATTTTCTGCGAAACAAAAAAAATGCAACAAATAGGAACTGGCACTGGGCACTGGATCAATATGTTAGTCCCAAAAATACTATAAAAAGTGGCCAAAAGTATATGAAAGTTGTGTAATATTGGCATGGAACAATGAAAAATTATAGATACGATGGAGACGTATCACTATTCCTACATGAATAGATCTTGTCTACATCATGTCATCGTTCTCATTGCATTACTCCGTTTTTCCATGAACTTAATACACTAGATGCATGCTGGATAGTTATCGGTGTTTCGAGTAATAGTAGTAGATGCAAGCAGGAGTCGGTCTACTAATCTTGGACATGATGCCTATATACATGATCATTGCCTCGAATATCGTCATGATTATTCTCTTTTCTATCAATTTCCCAATAGTAATATGTTTACCCTCTGTATGCTATTTTCTCAAGAGAAGCCTCTAGTGAAATCTACAACCCCCGGGTCTATTTCCTATCATCTTATTTCCAGATCTATTAATCCGAAAATCCAAAAATACCTTGCTGCACTTTTTATTTATTTATTTTATTTTGTGTTTTTTCTAGATCTATTTATCCAATCTCATACAATTTAATATGTGTCAATACCGAGGAGGGATTGACAACCCCTCTTACGGGTTGGGTTGCAAGTTTTTGTGGTTTGTGTGCAGGTGTTGTTTACATAGTGTTGCTTGGTTCTCCTATTGTATTGATAACCTTGGTTTCATAACTGAGGGAAATAATTAGCATTGTTGTGCTGCATCATCCTCTCCTCTTCGGGGAATTACCAACACAGATACAAGCAATCACTCCCTCTAAAGAAAAATCCATCAAACTTGGTCAAAGAAGATAGATAGGTCGAGGAGCATGCAAAGCTATTTAATTATACAGGAAAAAAATATTGAAGGGTGGAGACCCTAAATGGTGATCTCTCACAAATTGGAGGGGATTCATGAAGAAACGAAGAACACGGCGAAATCACAAGAGGAACACTCAAGAACAAGTCCAATCACACATCCACTATACCCAAACCCACACAAGATCCATAGTGGTACATGAACAACATAGGGAACAAAGATACAAGGTAGATTCATCCCAAATCCAAGAGGAGATGAGGTCTTGATGATCTAGATACATCTTTCTCTGGATGGGGTCTTGATATCCACTATGGGATTTTCTCCTAGGAGGTCTTGATCTCCATCAGGAGGGGTAGATGAGCAAATCTCTCTCCAGATCATATCAAATACTTTGCTAACCCTAATTTTGACTAAGGATGGAGTACTTATAATATTGGAAGATTAGGGGAAGAGAGGAGGGTACAAGGGTCATTTAACCCTACTTGCACGAAGGCATGTCTCTGTATGTCCGGGCACCCGGGGTACAGTGTTCGGGCACCCGGGTCGTCGGGGAGTACTGGAAGGCCGGGCACCATAGGTGGGGCCTAGGAGGGGTGACGGGCACCCGGGGGTAGAGGGTCGGGAACCCAGGGGCACGCAATGTGGAGGGGTCAGGAACCCTGGTTCGACCGAGGGGTTGCACCAATTGGTGGCCGTCGGACCAGCCCCGAAGATGGTCAGGGGCCGCACTCGCTTGGTGGCCGGAGGTTCGGGCACCTGGTGTTGGGGAACGTAGTATTTCAAATAAAAATCCTACAATCACGCAAGATCTATCTAGGAGATGCATAGCAACGAGCGGGGAGAGTGTGTCCAGGTACCCTCATAGACCGAAAGTGGAAGCGTTTAGTAACGCGGTTGATGTAGTTGAACGTCTTTGCGATCCAACTGATCCAAGCACCGAACGTACGGCACCTCTGTGTTCAGCACATGTTCAGCTCGATGATGTCCCTCGATATCTTGATCCAGTTGAGGACGAGGGAGATTTCCTTCAACACGACGGCGTGGCAATGGTGATGATGAAGTTACCGGCGCAGGGCTTCGCTTAAGCACTATGACGATATGACCAAGGTGTGTAACTGTGGAGGGGGGTGCCGCACACGGTTAAGAGAAACTTGTGTGTCTTTGGGGTTCCCCCCTCCCACGTATATAAAGGGGGAGGAGAGGAGACCGTCCATAGGGGGACACGCGCCATAGGGGAGTCCAACTAGGATTCCCAATCCTGGTTGGAGTCCCCTTCCTTTCCAAGAGAGGGAGAAAGAGGGAAGGAGGAAGAGGGGAGAAGGAAAGAGGGGGCGCCGCCCCCCTCCCTAGTCCAATTCGGACTGGTCAAGGGGGGCACGCGGCCTCCCTTGTGGCCCTTCTCTCCTTTCCACTAAGGCCCATGAAGGCCCATGAACTTCCCGGGGGGTTCCGGTAACCCCCGGTAGTCCAAAACTTATCCGAAACGACCTGAACCATTCCGATGTCCGAATGTAACCTTCCAATATATTAATCTTTACCTCTTGACCATTTCGAGACTACTCGTCATGTCCGTGATATCATCCGAGACTCCGGACAAACTTCGGTTCATCAAATCACATAACTCATATTACAAATCATCATCGAATGTTTAGCGTGCGGACCCCACGGGTTCGAGAACTATGTAGACATGACCGAGACACATCTCCGGTCAATAACCAATAGTGGAACTTTATGCTCATATTGGCTCCGACATATTCTACGAAGATCTTTACCGGTCAAACCGCATAACAACATACGTTGTTCCCTTTGCCATCGGTATGTTACTTGCCCGAGATTCGATCGTCGGTATCCACATACCTAGTTCAATCTCGTTACCAGCAAGTCTCTTTACTCATTCCGTAATGCATCATCCCGTAACTAACTCCTTAGTCACATTACTTGCAAGGCTTCTAGTGATGTGCATTACCGAGAGGGCCCAGAGATACCTCTCCGATACATGGAGTGACAAATCCGAATCTCGATCTATGCCAACTCAACAAACACCTTCGGAGACACCTGTAGAGCATCTATATAATCACCCAGTTATGTTGTGATGCTTGATAGGACACAAGGTGTTCCTCCGGTATTAGGGATTTGCATAATCTGAGTCATTGGAATATGTATAAGTCACGAAGAAAGCAATAGCAATAAAACTAAACGATCATTATGCTAAGCTAATAGATGGGTCTTGTCCATCACATCATTCTCTAATGATGTAATCCCGTTTATCAAATGACAACACATGTCTATGGTTAGGAAACCTAACCATCTTTGATTAACGAGCTAGTCTAGTAGAGGCTTACTAGGGACACTATGTTTTGTCTATGTATCCACACATGTATCAAGTTTCCGGTTAATACAATTCTAGAATGGATAATAAACATTTATCATGATATAAGGAAATATAAAATAACAACTTTATTGTTGCCTCTAGCGCATATTTACTTCAGTCTCCCAGTTGCACTAGAGTCAATAATCCAATTCACATCGTCATGTGATTTAACACCAATAGTTCACGTCTTTATGTGATTAGTTCACATCTCCATGTGACTAACACCCAAAGGGTTTACTAGAGTCAATAATCTAGTTCAAATCGCTATGTGATTAATACTGAAAGAGTACTAAGGTGTGATCTTGTTTTTCTTGTGAGAGAAGTTTAGTCAACGGGTCTGCCATATTCAGAGTCATACGTATTTTGCAAATTTTCTATGTCTACAATGCTCTGCACGAAGCTACTCTAGCTAATTGCTCCCACTTTCAATATGTATCCAGATTGAGATTTAGAGTCATCCGGATCAGTGTAAAAGCTTGCATTGACGTAACCCTTTACGATGAACTCTTTGTCACCTCCATAATCGAGAAACATATCCTTACTCCACTAAGGATAATTTTGACCGTTGTCCAGTGATCCACTCCTAGATCTCTATTGTACCCTCTTGCTAAACTCATGGTGAGGTACACAATAGGTCTGGTACACAGCATAGCATACTTTATAGAACCTATGACTTAGGCATAGGGAATGACTTTCATTCTCTTTCTATTTTCTACCGTGTCAGGTTTTGCGTCTTACTCAACTTCACACCTTGCAACACAGGCAAGAACTCCTTCTTTGACTATTCCATTTTGAACTACTTCAAAATCTTGTCAAGGTATGTACTCATTGAAAAATCTTATCAAGCGTCTTGATCTATCTCTATAGATCTTAATGCTCAATGTGTAAGCAGATTCACCAAGGTCTTTCTTTGAAAAACTCCTTTCAAACACTCCTCTATGATTTCCAGAAAATTCTACATCATTTCCGATCAACAATATGTCACTCCCATATACTTATCAGAAAGGCTGTAGTGCTCCCGCTCACTTTCTTGTAAATACAGACTTCACCGCAAGTCTTTATAAAACTATATGCTTTGATCAACTTATCAAAGCGTATATTCCAACTCCGAGATGCTTGCACTAGTCCATAGATGGATTGCTGGAGCTTGCACACATTGTTAGCATCTTTAGGATTGAGAAAACCTTCTGGTTACATCATATACAGCTCTTATTTAATAAATCTATTAAGGAATACAATTTTGACATCCATTCGCCAAATTTCATAAAATGTGGCAATTGCTAACATGATTCGGACAGACTTCAATCATCGATACGAGTGAGAAAATCTCATCGTAGTCATCACCTTGAACTTGTCGAAAACCTTTTGCGACAATTCGAGCTTTGTAGATAGTAACACTACTATCAGCGTCCGTCTTCCTCTTGAATATCCATTTATTCTCAATGGCTTGCCGATCATCGGGCAAGTCAATCAAAGTCCATACTTTGTTCTCATACATGGATCCTGAGGGAGTCCTGGATTAGGGGGTGTCTGGATGACCGGACTATACCTTCAGCCGGACTCCTGCACTATGAAGATACAAGATTGAAGACTTCGTCCCGTGTCCGGAAGGGACTTTCCTTGGCGTGGAAGGCAAGCTTGGCGATACAGATATATAGATCTCCTACCATTGTAACCGACTTTGTGTAACCCTAACCCTCTCCGGTGTCTATATAAACCGGAGGGTTTTAGTCCGTAGGATAACATACAGAACAACAATCATACCATAGGCTAGATTCTAGGGTTTAGCCTCTCCGATCTCGTGGTAGATCTACTCTTGTACTACCCATATCATCAATATTAATCAAGCAGGACGTAGGGTTTTACCTCCATAAAGAGGGCCCAAACCTGGGTAAAACTTCGTGTCCCTTGCCTCCTGTTACCATCCGGCCTAGACGCACAGTTCGGGACCCCCTACCCGAGATCCGCCGGTTTTGACACCGACATTGGTGCTTTCATTGAGAGTTCCTCTGTGTCGTCGCCGTTAGGCTTGATGGCTCCTATGATCATCAATAGCGATGCAGTCCAGGGTGAGACCTTCCTCCCCGAACAGATCTTCGTCTTCGACGGCTTCGCACTGCGGGCCAATTCACTTGGCCATCTGGAGCAGATCGAAAGCTATGCCCCTGGCCGTCAGGTCAGATTTGGAAGTTTAAACTACACGGCTGACATCCGCGGGGACTTGATCTTCGACGGATTCGAGCCACTGCCGAGCGTGCCGCACTGTCACGACGAGCATGATCTAGCTCTGCCGCCGAACAGTGCCCTGGAGGCCGCACCCGCATCAGCTTCGACCCTTAATTTGGAGCCAACTACGCCGATCGAGGATGGGTGGTTGGACGCCGCCTCGGGGGCTGCGATCCCAATGGCGATCGGGCCGAACACTAGCCCCGCACTCCGCGAGACTCGTGACTCCAAGGAGCCGGACTCCTCTCCGGACTCCGAACCCTCCGCGCCCCTGCCGATCGAATCCGATTGGGCGCCGATCATGGATTTTACTGCCGCGGACATCTTTTAGCACTCACCTTTCGGTGATATTTTGAAGACACTAAAGTCTCTCTCTTTATCAGGAGAGCCCTCGCCAGACCACGGTCAGCAAGGTTGGGATACGGACGATGAATAAATTCAAAGCTCACCCACCACCACTTTGTAGCCACTGTCGACGATTTAACCGACATGCTCGACTTCGACTCCGAAGTATCGACGGTTTGGACGCCGATGCAGGAGACGATGAATCACCAGCGCCTATTGGGCCCTGGAAAGCCACCTCGTCATATGACATATACATGGTGGACACCCCAAAAGAAGGAGATGGCGATGGAACAGTGGAGGATGACCCCTCCAAGAAATAGCCTAAGCACCGGCGTCAGCAGCGCCGCTCAAAATCCCGCCAAAGCAAATACGGTGATTCCAGCACGGGAGATAATAATACTCCGGAGAGTGCCAAAGAAAAGCCCCTCCAGCAAGATTCAGCACAGGAGGATGGAGAAGCCAGCCCTCATGAGAGAGCGGCAGACAGAGAGGTCGAGGACGATAATTATATGCCTCCCTCCAAAGACGAGGCAAGCCTCGACGACTACGAATTCGTCATGCCAGAGGATCCCGTCGAGCAAGAGCGTTTTCAACACAGGCTTATGGTCACGGCAAGAAGCCTCAAGAAAAACAGCAACAGCTTAGAGCTGATCAAGATTTGCTAGTCGACAGATGGACTGAAGTCCTTGTGGCCGAAGAGCATAAACTTGAACGCCCCTCCAAGAGCTACCCAAAGCACAGGTTGCTACCCCGATTAGAGGAGGAAGCACTTAAACCTACAGCACCAGCACTTGATACGGCCGACCGGCCACCTCATGGCCGCGACAGAGAGGCCTCTCGGCCCTCCACTCAAGCCGCACCACGTACCAAGGCACGGGAAAATGCGCCTGACCTGTGAGATATGTTGGAGGACAAGGCAAGGCAAACAAGATCGATCTACGGATCGCGTGGGCGACCCACGACTCGAGACGGTAACGGTCACGCCGGACACTAATCCGGTAGGGCCGAACATAGTAGACAAAGCTCATTGGAGCTACGTCGTGATATAGCCCAGTACAGAGGCGCCGCACACCCACTATGCTTCACAGACGAAGTAATGGATCATCAAATCCCCGAGGGTTTCAAACCCGTAAACATCGAATCATATGATGGCACAACAGATCCTGCGGTATGGATCGAGGATTATCTCCTTCATATCCACATGGCCCGCGGCGATGATCTCCACGCCATCAAATACCTCCCACTCAAGCTTAAAGGACCAGCTCGGCATTGGCTTAATAGCTTGCCAGCAGGATCAATCAGTTGTTCGGAGGACCTGGAAGCCGCATTCCTCGACAATTTCCAGGGCACTTATGTGCGACCACCAGACGCCGATGACCTAAGCCACGTAATTCAGCGGCCAGAGGAATCAGCCAGGCAATTCTGGACACGGTTCCTAACAAAGAAAAATCAAATAGTCAACTATCCGGACGCAGAGGCCCTAGAAGCCTTCAAGCACAATATCCGTGACGAGTGGCTTGCCCGGCACCTTAGACAGGAAAAGCCGAAATCTATGGCAGCACTCACGACATCATGACCCGCTTTTGCGCGGGAGAAGACAGCTGGCTTGCTCATAGCAACAATATGACCAAGAACCCTAGTAATTCAGATACCAGGGACAGTAGTGGCAGGTCGCCTCGCAACAAGCCGAAGCACCGCATTAACGGTGACAATGCTGAGGATACGGCAGTTAATGCCGGATTCAGAGGCTATAAATCTGGTCAGCGGAAAAAGCCATTCAAAAGAAATCCTAGGGGCCCGTCCAGTTTGGACCGAATACTCGACCGCTTGTGCGAGATACATGGCACCCGCGAAAAGCCGGCCAATCACACCAACAGGGATTGTTGGGTGTTCAAGAAGGCAAGCAAGTTGAATGCCGAAAATACCGACAAGGGGCTGCATAGCGATGACGACGAAGAGCCCCAGCCGCCGAACAACAGTGGACAGAAGGGTTTTCCCCCACAAGTGCGGACGGTGAACATGATATACGCAACCCACATCCCCAAGAGGGAGCAGAAGCGCGCGTTAAGGGACGTATATGCGGTAGAGCCAGTCACTCCAAAGTTCAACCCATGGTCCTCCTGCCCGATCACCTTTGATCGAAGGGACCATCGCACTAGCACCGTCATGGCGGATTCGCCACATTGGTTCTAGACTCAATTATTGACGGATTTCATCTCACTAGAGTCCTTATGGATGGCGGCAGCAGCCTGAAACTGCTTTACCAGGATACAGTGCGGAAAATGGGCATAGATCCCTCGAGGATTAAGCCCACCAAAACGACCTTTAAAGGCGTAATACCAGGTGTAGAGGCCAACTGTACAGGCTCAGTCACACTTGAAGTGGTCTTCGGATCTCCGGATAATTTCCAAAGCGAGGAGTTAATCTTCGACATAGTCCCATTCCGCAGTGGCTATCACGCACTGCTCGGGCGAACCGCATTCACCAAGTTCAACGCGGTACCTCACTACACATACCTTAAGCTCAAGATGCCAGGCCCTCGAGGAGTAATTACGGTCAATGGAAACACCAAACGCTCCCTCCGAACGGAGGAGCACACGGCGGCCCTTGCAACGGAAGTACAAAGCAGCCTCTCCATGCAGTTCTCCAGTCCGGCCATTAAATGTCCAGACACCGTCAAGCGCGCCCGGAGTAACCTACAACAAGACCGCCTGGCATGTTCCGAGCAGGCGTAGCAATGCGGCCCCAACCCCAGCCCTCGCAAAAATGCGACGCCAGTGCTTCGCGTACATAACTACGCTCTAGAAATACCATGGGTACAGGGGGAGGGGCACCATCACAGCACGCCCAAAACATGGCTTAAACCGCACCAGGGGCTGCCGATTTTTTAATTTTATCTTACTTTCAGGACTCCATTCTTCGGAAGGCCTGTTCGGCAGTTCAATTTCCGCACAAACGATGCAAGAACCAGGGAAGCAGACAAGCCATACTGCATTACGGAACTCCCAGGAGGTCTCTATCACAAGCAGTACACCTGTTTCGCATACCATTCCGCAGCCTGCCCCTGGAACGGACATGTTAAACAGTCCAACCTTTTGCTTATCGCATTATTTGTATCGTTCTGCTTTGATCGCAGCCCTTCTTAATAAACAATGCATAGCTTTTGTCTATTTTTGCATTACTCTTTTTTTTTTACAAATATATGTTCCTTAACGACATGTTGCACCCGTACACTTTGGTACGGCCACAATACGCCAGGGGCTTTAGTACCCCTCAATATGGTGTGAGAAGTCCGAACACTTTAACAAGAGCGGCACCCTGAACTTATAGCATTATATGCATCGGCTCCGAATCATGTCTTGGGTCAATAGTTGGGTTTGCCCAGCTCCTATGTTTTGGTGCCTTACGTTCCGCTATGTCAGCTAAGGTAGCACTAGGAGAACTACTGCGATTGTGCCCCAGTTGAGCTGGGTCGAGCACCTCAGTAGAGAAAGCTAAAACTGACTGTCATGATGAAGCGAGAGCTGGTCGCTGTTCGAGAGGTTTTTTGAGTCCCTAAAGACTTATGCCGCTTAGAGCGAGGAGTCGGCTCTGTCCGGCCAAGGCGTGGATAGCGCCCCGAACTCGGTCTTCCGAATACCAGGGGCTTCGCCGAAATTTAAAATTATAGAATTCTATGGCTAAGTGAGAGTGTTCACGCATTATAGTCCGATTGCCTTGTTCGTTGTGTTGAGCGCCTCCCTCGAAGGACCCAAACATGGGAAAAAGAGCGCTCAGGTTTATCCCCGAACACCCCAGCACTAGCGGCACGGGGGCAGAAGCTGACGACTCGCCATCTCTCAGAATTGATAAACAGCTGCACAGAAGGTAATATTTTAAATTCCAACAGCATTGCTTAGCGCATATGAACAAGTTTTCAGCGCACATGACAAAACGAGCGAATTTTGCTCAAAAATTACATCCCTGGAACATTCATCCGCCATAAGGCAGGCACCCTTCAGAACATCCTTATAATAATTATCGGGCTTGCGATGCTCTTTCCCCAGCGGTGGCCCGTCCTTCACAAGCTTCTGAGCATCCAGCTTGCCCCAGTGCACCTTAGCACGGGAAAGGGCCCTATGGGCACCTTCAATGCAGACGGAGCGCTTGATGACTTCGAGCCTTGGACAGGCCCCCACCAGCCGCCGCACCAGCCCGAAATAGCTCCCAGGCAGAGCCTCTCCAGGCCACAGCCGAACTATGAGGCCCTTCATGGCCTGTTTGGCTGCCTTGTGGAGCTCGACCAGTTGCTTCAGCTGGTCGCTCAGGGGCACGGGGTGTCCGGCCTCAGCATACTGAGACCAGAACACCTTCTCTGTCGAGCTGCCCTCCTCGGCTCGATAGAATGGGGCGGCATCAGACACGCTACGGGGAAGATCTGCGCACGCTCCTGGAGAGCTCCGGATTCAGGTAAGTAACAAGTAACTCACGTTTATGTGTTTGCTTTGCCTTACCCGCCGCTATCTTTTTCACCGCATCCAACTCCTGGAGGGTCTTCTGGGATTCGGCCTTGGCAGACTTGGCATTTTTAATAGCCACCGCGAGCTCGGACGCTCGCGTCTTTGAGTCAAGCTCCAAACTCTCATGTTTTTTCATGAGAGCCTGGAGCTCTTGCCGCACCTTGCCAACCTGGGCCTCATACTTCTCCCGCTCGGTGCACTCCGTGGCCGCCCTCTTCTCGGCCTCGAGCAACACTTACTTAAGGGTCGCCACCTCAGACGTGGCCCCTACAATAGCCATGATAATATTGTCATTTTTTGCAAATTGCACCTTTTTATATATATTTAAACAAGGTATTTCTTACCTTCCTTGTCCTCGAGCTGCTTCTTGGCACGCTCGAGCTCTTGCTCGGACTGCTCGAGGTTCTGCTTTAGCGTGTCCACTTCCGCAGTCAGTGCGGCGGACGCCAGCAGAGAAGCCTGCATACGCATATTGACTCCTTTTTATTAGACTCCTGCGAATTTTATTTGATCCTCTATTCGGCTTTTCTTCCCGAACGCCAAACAGAGCATCAGGGGCTACTGTCTATGCGGTAATATTATTTACACATTCTTTACTTACCTCAAAGCCTGTTAAAAGGCTAGCACAAGCTTCAGTCCGTCCACTCTTGGCGCACTACACCTTCTGGACCACCGCACTCATAATGGTGCGGTGCTCCTCGTCGATGGAGGCGCCTTTGAGCACCTCCAACAGATTGTCCAGCGCCTCCGGTTGGACGGGGGTCACCGGCACGGTGGGCTTGCTCCTCTTGGAAGGAGGTCGCCCGCCGGACTCTGGAACCTTTGAAGGTTCCGGAGCGGTGTCCGGTCTAGAGCCGGACTTGGAGCCCTGGGGGTTTTATCCCCTTTACTCCTGGAGTCCGGGAGGTCGCCTTGCGGCGCCTCCAGGACCACCTCCTCCTGGCTTGGAACCTGTTGGGACAACACTTCAGCGTCGTCCATAGGGCAGGGGGAGGTAGCCGTCGGAAGCGAATTCACATCCGACTAGTCCATTGAACCGCTCGACGACGCGTCGAGCTGGTCTTTGGGTGGGCTGCATAATCATATTCGACATAAGGGAAAGCTGTGCAATAAAGGAATACTATGAATTACTCTGGTATCCGGATACTTACGATTTCGCCAGGGGCTTGGCCCTGAGCGGCCACTCCTCTCCGCCGTCGTCGGCGTCAGTGGAGTAGTCCGGAGGAAGGGTTTTCCCCTTCTTGGACCCTTCGGCCTCCCCAGTGAGGGCGGCTTCCTTTTCTTCTCTCCTCCCGCTGGAGGGGGAGAGGTCTCTTCTTCCTCCTCCTCGTCTTCACGGGAGGAATGCACCATGGAGCCATCGGATGATGAACCCGACACCTCCTGGCGCCGGGCACTTTTTCGAGTCCCCGTGGCCTTCTTCGTGGCCTTCTTCTCCGGCACCACATAGGGTGCCGGAACCAGCAGCTTCGCCAAGCGGGCATCGGCTGGGTCTTCGGGAAAAGGAGTCGGACAGTCGATCTGTCCGGACTTCGCCTGCCAATCCTGTCAAAGGTAAGGGAGCTTAGATCCCGCATAGAGTTAAACTATGAAAAACTAATACCCTGTAAAAGGTACAAACAACTTACCGCGCTAGCGTGACGCTACGCGCTGAATCCGCAATCCTCGGCAGCGGATGCGGGAGCCTCGGCGCCCTTGAAAAGCACCTTCCAGGCATCTTCGTACATCGTGTCAAAGAGCCTGCTCAGAGTTCGGTGCTGCGCCGGGTTGAACTCCCACAGATTGAAGGCCCGTTGTTGACACGGGAGGATCCGACGGATGAGCATAACCTGGACTACGTTGACAAGCTTGAGCTGCTTGTTCACCAGGGTTTGGATGCATGTTTGCAGTCCAGTCACCTCTTCTTTGCTGCCCCACGACAGGCCCGTCTCTTTCCATGACGTGAGCCATGTTGGGGGTCCGGACCGGAACTCGGGGGCTGCGACCCACTCAGGGTCGCGCGGCTCGGTGATGTAAAACCACCCCAATTGCCACCCCTTCAGGGTCTCCACAAAGGAGCCCTCGAGCCATAAGACGTTGGGCATCTTGCCCACCATGGCGCCTCCGCACTCCGCCTGGTTGCCGCGCACCACCTTCGGCTTGACATTGAAAGTCTTGAGCCATAGGCCGAAATGGGGGCGGATGCGGAGGAAAGCCTCGCACATGATGATAAACGCCGAGATGTTGAGGATGAAGTTCGGGGCCAGATCATGAAAATCCAGGCCGTAGTAGAACATGAGTCCCCAGACGAATGGGTGGATAGGAAAGCCCAGTCCGCGGAGGAAATGGGGAAGGAACACTACCCTCTCATGGGGCCTTGGGGTGGGGAGGAGCTGCCCCTCTTCAGGAAGCCGGTACGCGATGTCGTTAGACAAGTATCCGGCCTTCCTCAGTTTTTTGATGTGTCCCTCCGTGACGGAGGAGACCATCCACTTGCCTCCCGCTCCGGACATGGCTGGAAAAGGTTGAGGTGGGGAGTACGGACTTGGGCGCTGGAGCTCGAGTGCGCGAAAATGGATAGGCAAAGGAGGAAGAAGGCGTAGGTGAAAAGGTGGATCCTTATCCCCTTATATGGGTGGACGCAACTGCGTGTCCCCACCAGCCCGGTAAAACTCGCTTATCTCCAAGCGCCGTAATCAATGGCACGGTTGGGTTACCCACGCCCGTATTGATGAGAATCCCAGAATAAGGGGACACGATCTCTGCTTCGACGAGACGTGCCAAGGAAACCGCCTCGCATGACACGCTGAGGTGGGACAATAAAACGATTTGAATAAAGGCTTGGCCGTGGTGCGATGTCACACTACGGAATACGTCAGCAGATTAGATTTGTGTAAATATTATTCTCTCTATGGCAATATGTGGAAACTTATTTTGCAGAGCCGGACACTATCTTTGTGTTCAAAATCTTCTATGAAGTACTTGGAGGAGGAACCCGCCTTGCAATGCCGAAGACAATCTACGCGCCGGCCTCATCGTCATTGAAGCCTGGTTCAAGGGCTACTGAGGGAGTCCTGGATTAGGAGGTGTCCGGATGGCCGGACTATACCTTCAGCCGGACTCCTGGACTATGAAGATACAAGATTGAAGACTTCGTCCCGTGTCCGGAAGGGACTTTCCTTAGCGTGGAAGGAAATCTTGGCGATACGGATATATAGATCTCCTACCATTGTAACCGACTTTGTGTAACCCTACCCCTCTCCGGTGTCTATATAAACCGGAGGGTTTTAGTTCGTAGGACAACATACAGAACAACAATCATACCATAGGCTAGATTCTAGGGTTTAGCCTCTCCGATCTCGTGGTAGATCTACTCTTGTACTACCCATATCATCAATATTAATCAAGCAGGACGTAGGGTTTTACCTCCATCAAGAGGGCCCGAACCTGGGTAAAACTTCGTGTCCCTTGCCTCCTGTTCGGGACCCCCTACCCGAGATCCGCCGGTTTTGACACCGACAGATCCCATCTCAGATTTCATGGCCTCAAGCCATTTCGCGGAATCTGGGATCATCATCGCTTCCTCATAGTTCGTAGGTTCGTCATGGTCTAGTAACATGACTTCCATAACAGGATTACCATACCACTGTGGTGCGGACCATACTCTGGTTGACCTACGAGGTTCGGTAGTAACTTGATCTGAAGTTTCATGATCATTATCATTAGCTTCCTCACGAATTGGTGTAGGAATAACTGGAACTGATTTCTGTGATGAACTAATTTCCAATTCGGGAGAAGGTACAAATCAAGTTCTACTTTTCTCCCACTCACTTCTTTTGAGAGAAACTCCAGCTCTTGAAAGGATCCATTCTTAGCAACAAATATCTTGCCTTTGGATCTGTGATAGAAGGTGTATCCAACAGTTTCTTTTGTGTATCCTATGAAGACGCACCTTTCTGATTTGGGTTCGATCTTATCAATTTGAAACTTTTTCATATAAGCATCACAACCCCAAACTTTAATAAACGGTAGCTTTGGTTTCTTGCCAAACCATAGTTCATACGGTGTCGTCTCAATGGATTTAGACGGTGCCCTATTTAACGTGAATGCAGCTATCTAATGCCTAACCCCCAAAACGATAGCAGTAAATCGATAAGAGACATCGTAGATTGCACCATATCTAATAAAGTACGGTTATGATGTTCAGACACACCATTACGCTGCGGTGTTCCAGGTGGCGTGAGTTGTGAAACTATTCCACATTGTTTTAAATGAGGTCCAAAACTTGTAACTCAATTATTCGCCTCTGCGATCAGATCGTAGAAACTTTATTTTCTTGTTACGATGATTCTCCACTTCACTCTGAAATTCTTTGAACTTCTCAAAATGATTCAGTCTTGTGTTTCATTAAGTAGATATCCTATATCTACTCAAATCAACTTTGAAGGTTAGAAAATAACGATACCCGCCATGAGCCTCAACACTCATCGGACTGCATACATCGGTATGTATTATTTCCAATAAGTCAGTGGCTCGCTCCATTGTTTCGGAGAACGGAGTCTTAGTCATCTCGCCCATGAGGAATAGTTCACAAGCATCAAGTGATTCATAATCAAGTGATTCCAAAAGCCCATCAGCATGTATTTTCTTCATGCGCTTTACACCAATATGACCTAAACGGCAGTACCACAAATATGTTGCACTATCATTATCAACTTTCCATCTTTTGGCATCAATATTATGAATATGTGTATCACTACGATCGAGATTCAATAAACCATTCACATTGGGTGTATGACCATAGAAGGTTTTATTCATATAAACAAAACAACAATTATTCTCTGGTTTAAATGAATAACCGTATTGCAATAAACATGATCTAATCATATTAATGCTCAACGCAAACACCAAATAACATTTATTTAGGTTCAACACTAATCTCGAAGGTAGAGGGAGTATGCGATGGTGATCTTATCAACCTTGGAATTTCTTCCAACACATATCGTCACTTTACTCTCAGCTAGTCTCTGTTCATTTTGTAACTCCTGTTTCGAGTTACTAATCTTAGCAACTGAACTGGTATCAAATACCTAGGGGTTACTATGAATACTATTAAAGTACACATCAATAATCTGTATATCAAATATACCATTTTTCACTTTGCCATCCTTCTTATCCGCCAAATGTTTGGGGTAGTTCCGCTTCCAGTGACCATTTCCTTTGCAATAGAAGCACTTAGTTTCAGGTTTAGGTCCAGACTTGGGCTTCTTCACTTGAGCAGAAAATTTCTTCTCATTTTTCTTTGAAGTTCCCCTTCTTCCCTTTGCCCTTTTTCTTGAAACTAGTGGTCTTGTTAACCATCAACACTTGATGCTCCTTCTTGATTTCTACCTCTGCAGCCTTTAGCATCGCGAAGAGCTCGGGAATTGTCTTTTTTATCCCTTGCATATTATAGTTCATCACGAAGTTCTAGTAACTTGGTCATAGTGACTAGAGAACTTTGTCAAACACTATCTTATCTGGAAGATTAACTCCAACTTGATTCAACCAATTGTAGTACCCAGACAATCTGAGCACATGCTCACTGGTTGAGCTATTCTCATCCATCTCGTAGGCAAAGTATTGTCAGAGGTCTCATACCTCTCGATACGGGCATGAGTCTGAAATACTAATTTCAACTCTTGGAACATATCATATGCTCCATGGCGTTCAAAACATTTTTTTTAAGTTCCGGTTTTAAGTCGTAAAGCATGGTGCACTAAACTATCAAGTAGTCATCATACCGAGCTTGCCAAATATCCTTAACGTCTGCATCTGCTCCATCAAAAGGTCTGTCACCTAGCGGTGCATCAAGGACATAATTCATCGGTGCAGCAATGAGGATAATCCTCAGATCACGGATCCAGTCCGCATTATTGCTACTATCATCTTTCAACTTGTTTTTCTCTAGGAACATACCAAAAAATAAATGGGTGGCTATAACGTGAGCTATTGATCTAGAACATAATTTGCAAATACTATCAGGACTAAGTTCATGATAAATTAAAGTTCAATTAATCATATTACTTAAGAACTCCCACTTAGATAGACATCCCTCTAGTCATCTAAATGATCATTCGATCCATATCAACTAAACCATGTCTGATCATCACATGAGATGGAGTAGTTTTCAATGGTGAACATCACTTATATTGATCATATCTACTATATGATTCACGTTAGACCTTCCGGTCTCAGTGTTCCGAGGCCATATCTACATATGCTAGGCTCGTCAGGTTTAACCCGAGTATTCCGTGTGTGCAAAACTGGCTTGCACCCGTTGTATGTGAACGTAGAGCTTATCACACCTGATCATCACGTGGTGTCTCAGCACGACGAACTGTAGCAACAGTGCATACTCAGGGAGAACACTTATACCTTGAAATTTAGTGAGGGATCATCTTATAATGCTACCATCGTACTAAGCAAAAAATAAGATGCATAAAGGATAAACATCACATGTAATCAAAATATGTGACATGATATGGCCATCATCATCTTGTGCCTTTGATCTCCATCTCCAAAGCACCATCATGATCTCCATCATCACTGACATGACACCATGATCTCCATCATCTTGATCTCTATCAATGTTTTGTCACATGGTCGTCTCGCCAACTTTTGCTTTTTCAACTATTGCTATCGCAAAGCGATAAAGTAAAGCAATTATATGGTGCTTGCATCTTATGCAATAAAGAGACAACCATAAGGCTCCTGCTAGTTGCCGATAACTTTAAAAAAACATGATCATCTCATACAACAATTTATATCTCATCACGTATTGACCATATCACATCACAACATGCCCTACAAAAACAAGTTTGACGTCCTCTAGTTTGTTGTTGCAAGTTTTATGTGGCTGCTACAGGCTTCTAGCAAGAACTATTCTTACCTACGCATCAAAACCACAACGATTTTTTGTCAAGTGTGCTGTTTTAACCTGCAACAAGGACCGGGCGTAGTCAAACTCGATTCAACTAAAGTTGGAGAAACAGACACCCGCTAGCCACCTGTGTGCGAAGCACGTCGGTAGAACCAGTCTCATGAACGCGGTCATGTAATGTTAGTCCGGGCCGCTTCATCCAACAATACCGCCAAATGAAAGTAAGACGTTGCTGGTAAGCAGTATGACTATTATCGCACACAACTCATTGTGTTCTACTCATGCATATAACATCTACGCATAGACCTGGCTCGGATGCCACTGTTGTGGAACGTAGTATTCCAAAAAATTCCTACGATCATGCAAGATCTATCTACGAGATGCATAGCAACAAGCGGGGAGAGTGTGTCCATGTACCCTCGTAGACCGAAAGCAAAAGAGTTTAGTAACGTGGTTGATGTAGTAGAACGTCTTCGCGATCCAACCGATCCAAGCACCGAACATACGGCACCTCCGCATTCAGCACACGTTCAGCTCGATGACGTCCCTCGATCTCTTGATCCTGTTGAGGATGAGGGAGAGTTCCGTCAGCATGATGGCGTGGCGATGGTGATGATGAAGTTACCGACGCAAGGCTTCGCCTAAGCACTATGACGATATGACTGAGGTGTGTAACCGTGCAGGGGGGAACCACACAGGGTTAAGAGAAACTTGTGTGTCTTTGGGGTGCCCCCCTCCCATGTATATAAACAGGGGAGGAGAGGAGGCCAGCCATAGGGGGGCGCATGCCATAGGGGAGTCCAACTTGGATTCCCAATCCTAATTGGAGTCCCCTTCCTTTCCAAGAGAGGGAGAAAGAGGGAAGGAGGAAGAGGGGAGAAGGAAAGAGGGGGGCGCCACCCCCTCCCTTGTCCAATTCGGACTGGCCATCGGGGGCGCGTGGCCTCCCTTGTGGCCCTTCTCTCCTTTCCACTAAGGCCCATGAACTTCCCGAGGGGGGGGGGGTTCCGATAACCCCGGTACTCCGAAACTTATCCGAAATGACCCGAACCTTTTTGGCGTCCGAATGTAACCTTCCAATATATGAATCTTTACCTCTCGACCATTTCGAGACTCCTCGTCATGTCTGTGGTCTCATTCGGGACTCAGACCAAACTTCGGTTCATCGAATCACATAACTCATAATACAAATCGTCATCGAACATTAAGTGTGCGGACCCAACGGGTTCGAGAACTATGTAGACATGACCGAGACACATCTACGGTTAATAACCAATAGCGGAACATGGATGCTCATATTGGCTCCTACATATTCTACGAAGATCTTTATCGGTCAAACCACATAACAACATACGTTGTTCCCTTTGCCATCGGTATGTTACTTGCCTGAGATTCGATCGTTGGTATCCACATACCTAGTTCAATCTCATTATGTAAAGCATCATCCCGTAACTAACTCATTAGTCACATTGGTTGCAAGGCTTATAGTGATGTGCATTACCGATAGGGCGTAGAGATACCTCTCCGATACACGGACTGACAAATCATAATCTCGATCTATTCCAACTCAACAAACACCTTCGGAGACACTTGTAGAGCATCTTTATAATCACCCAGTTATGTTCTGGCGTTTTATAGGACACAAGGTGTTCCTCCGGTATTAGGGAGTTGCATAATCTCATAGTCATAGGAATATGTATAAGTCATGAAGAAAGCAATAGCAATCTCTACCTAATATTAAAGGGAGGATTGTTTCTCCACTTTTTTGGTTCAATGAGGGATTTTTGGTCTGTAGTCCGTTGTATACGTAATAAAAATTGCGTTTCGTTTTGCCTGTTGTATACATAATAAAAATTGTGTTCCGTTTTGCCTCAAAAATAAATTGTGTTAGAGGGACTCGAACCCCGACCGCTGAGTTTGAGGTCGCACACATGTACCAGTCCGCCTAGCTATCTTGCCATTGAGTTAGTAAAGAAAGATAGCCTTTTATATTCCTTTCGCCGAAGCTTGGGCCAGGCAGCCACATTAGCTAACCTGTTGATTGGGCCTGATCTACACCTTTTTTTCCTTGATTGGGGAGCAACGAAAAAAGAAATTGTTGTATTGGGGTTCAAACTCACAACCTCTTGCACCGATTCCCAAGGGTGCAGCCAACTAAACAGCTTATGATTGTGTGTATAAAAACATGGTTTGTTAAGAACTAATTAGTCCCACCTTGCCCCTTTCAATTAAATTCCACCAATTTATATAGGCCTATGAGTTGTACGATAATCAACATGGAGCCTCGAGGATGAGAGTGAGATATGGATCCATAGGAAAACAAAAGAATGAAAATCATGCAAATGAAAGAAATAAAGAACAAAAGAGATAGGAAAGTAGAGGCTAATTTAGTAACCCATGGAAAGGGAGGCTAATTGCATGAAAAAATATAAGAAGAAAAGAGAAAGGAAAGAGAGACCAATTTGGTACAAGGAAAGAGAGGCTAATTGCAAGGGAGATAAAAAGAAGGAAAGAGGACGAAACGAAAGAGAAGCTAATTGCATGAGAAATAAAGAAAGGAATAGAGGGTAATTAAATGAAGGAAAGGGTGGCTAATTACATTAATGCATGATCCCTGATCAGTGAATGAAACAAGAGTAGCAAAGATATAAGAGGACCACAATAATTCATACTAGCCTTTCCGGGTTGTCTCAACGGAAATAAAAGGTGACTTGACATGTTTGGTGTAGATAGTTAACATCTGAAGTTTTACGCATGATGCCCTTGATAAATGAATAAAAAATAGCAAAGATATAAGAGATTGTCTAATCATGTGTTCACAAAAGGATGTTTTAATTGCGGGATTGAGAGAGATTGGTGGCAGACAATTAAAAATAATGACGTATTAACTGTGAGATTGAGAGATCAATTAAAATCAGCGGTGAGCACTAAAAAAACCCAGTTTCATGCGGGAGACACATTATAATTGAGGGATTTGAAAGACCCATGTAAATCATAAATGCATAAGTGGTGGGCACTAAAACTGAAGTTGTGAGCATGAAAAGTAACTAGATTCGTGTGGGGGACACATTATAATTGTGGGATTTGACATAGACTTGATTAAATCGGACATGCATCGGTGATGAGCACTAAATAAACCAGATTCATGTGGGGGGGAAAATTAAAATTGTGAGATTTGAGAGGACTGATTAAATTAGACATGCACTGGTGGTGAGCACTAAAATCATATTGGTGTGAGAATATATTTAAAAAATTCCTTACATTGTCGTAGTTCAATGTCAGGTGTGTCATGCGGTGGATGAGATCATTGCCTTAGGATTCACCAAGATTTTGGATGCATTGTGATCATGTAAGCACAATCCCTTTGACGGTGACGGTGAGAAGGAGTATAAGCCGTGAGATGACGGTGTGTCGCATTGAAATGAAGTACACGTACCGGTGGAGAGTCTTGAGTCATGCTTATTCGGTTAGAGCCATGTGATTTTTTTTCTCCCGTTGCAACGCATGGGCATGTTTGCTAGTAAAACTAAATGATCATTATGCTAAGCTAACAGATGGGTCTTGTCCATCACATCATTCTCTAATGATGTGATCCCGTTTATCAAATGACAACACATGTCTATGGTTAGGAAACTTAACCATCTTTGATTAACGAGCTAGTCTAGTAGAGGCTTCCTAGGGACACCGTGTTTTGTATATGTATCCAGACATGTATCAAGTTTCCGGTTAATACCATTCTAGCATGGATAATAAACATTTATCATGATATAAGGAAATATAAAATAACAACTTTATTATTGCCTCTAGGGCATATTTCCTTCACCCGGGGCATAGGACGTTGGGCACCCGGGGTGGTCCGAGGCCTCAGGTGCTTCAATTTTTGGGGTCCTTCTTCCTCCTCCTTCTCCTCGGAGCTCCATGTGTGCTTGGGTCTCCCTCCTTGCTTCTTCATGGTCATCTCCTTGGTACCTAAGAATGCATAATGTTTCTGTTTGAGGTAGAAGCCAATTCTCATATGAATCTGAAGGGAGTTCGAAGAGGAAAGAGGTAACCTCGGTTTCGATGGTACATGCATGGTTTGTCTTCATCGGTCCTCTTGGCGTTCGTAGTGGTGATGGAATGTACATGGGGATGATCTTGGGATGCTCTGCATCATCTCCCCCATGGGTCGTAAACCTCATCACCATGGAAACTGTAGACATGGACGGTCTTGTAGTCGAACGTAGTGTATGTCATGGCAAGATGTCTCCAGGATATGATACATGCAAAAATAGAAAACACAATGGACACTTGGAAATACAATTGTTAGCGCACACAGGGTGTCCATCATTTAAGCATGAAGATTAGCAAAATGATATAGCATGACAAAAAAAGCATTCATGTGATTAAGGTCATTGTGCACCAAGTGACAAATGCTACCATTGTGTAGGATGATGTCATAGTGAGAAGGTTTATCAAGAGCATGAACATTGCAATTTTTTCTTAAACTAATGGTGTTATCATGCAAATGATAGTGGGCAATGTGATCATTATGTAGAAATAGGTCATCAAGATATATCACAACAAATTTGCTAAGGAAGTGTGCAGGCTCATATATCATGGAGGATATGGAAAGACTAGATGCGTTTGCATGATAAAGATGTCTCAAGACGGTACCTCCTTGTGAATCCTTCAAAATGAAAGAACATGACAAACACTAGGAAAAACAAATGAGGTTAGCGGGAGTGCAAAACCTAGTATTCGTGTGGTGAGATAGGCAACAACTGTCTTCATCATGTGTGTCATAAGTAAGGACATGGGGGTACGGTGTGGTAGGTAAACATATGGTGCGAGCACAACCAAGGACATTAAGCACATTCAAACAAGCATGTGTCACAAGTAAGAAGTCCAAGTCTTCAACAAGTCAAATAATCATAGTAGTTAAGGCATGCAAGCTAGTAGTGCGAAGATGCAACATGCTAGAGGTAAACATGGCAATCATGTCATGTGTGTGAATAGTAGGCATAGGCAATGCACGTGACATATCGCAAGAAAGAAAAGAAAACATGATCAAGGGATCATCATAGGCATGGGCACAAAGAAAACATGGCAATGACAAGTGATATCTCCACCAAGCTTGCATATACACATACTACTACGAGAATCAAGGATCATGTATAATGCAAAGCATGGGTCAGAATGCATGACAAAAGCACAGGAATGAGCATATCATGCAATGTGAAGATGGCAATATGGGCAAAGGATAGATAATGGACAATAATCCATAACCATGTGAGGGACATGTAGAAGAAATGCGCGAAGTGGGCGGGTGGAGGGTAAGTACTCCATGGTAACGCACGTCTTCATTGCTCTCTAGAGCTTATTTCATCAACTTGTGCACTTGCAAGGTTGATTAGTAAATGTGATCATCTACACAACATAGACACAAACGAAACAATGTGTGTGCGTGGTAAATGTACACATCATCTATCATGATGTCTATGTGCACGTAAGAATTAGCACAAGATAAGAAATTCTAAACTAAATTTGAGGCACGGTATATAAATATGCCATCCATCATGAAGGCATAATTATTATGTACAACATGATGGGGACACAAATTGTCCATGCAATTGTATGGCACATCAATAACATTTTTATTCATGGGGAGAATATTATGCACATACTTATTGGGATCATGCAATGGATGTGGTTGATCAAATTCTCCTAAAATGTATGGGGAAACTATGGGGGTCTCCTTGTGAGCAATAGTGAAAGCATGATATGGAGAAAATTGAGAACATTGCAAACAATGCATGTCCAAAGCTAGGTGTTCTATGTCATGGCATATGAGATAAATGATGTAAATGAAGCATATCAATATTATCACAAGAAAAGCAAATGCTAATAACCATGGGATTCTCATATATGCCATACGTGCAAATTGGGTTTATTTTAATGGCATGGGCATAGTTACTATGATTTAATTGCAAATATGACATATGGTTGATCTCATGCATAGCATATGACAAATCAAGCGAATTGTCAAACATGATGTGATCAAGAAAACTATCACAAGAAATCTTATGCAACATGGCATCACAACTAATAGACTCCACATGGAAATCATCAAACTCATCATAAATGGGTAATAAATCATCACACGAAGTAGTCATACTAGTGTGAAGCGTGTTAATACATGGATCGACATCATGCAAGCAATCAATGTCAAGATACTCTAGTATTGGGACAAGAGCATCACCTTCACCTATGTTACTTTTTTCATTCCACTCATGTGGTCTAGGTGAGGTGGAAAGTACCAAATCATGGTCAACGTCGTAATTGTGATGCAACCATGTGAGGGTGCATAACATTCCACCATGGTCGTCGTCTTGTCCAAAGGAGGGATGAAGTCGTCAAGGATCGGGGCGTCATCATATATGGGACCTAGCACCAAATGAGAATACACAATAGAGGTAGAGGTGAAGTTGTTAGAAGTGTAAATGGTCTCACATGCCCTATCAACTACCTCACTCTCTCTGTGTGGTGGCGGCTCACTCACTCCCTCAAGGTAGATGTACTCAAAGTCACATATGGTAGAGTCAATCAAATCACTCAAGTGGTGGTGGTGGCTCTCCTCACATGGGAATTGTAGAATCTCATTTTATATGGGGCTAGTGGTGAAGTCACTCTCACTCTCAATATGGATGCACAAGTCTCTCAACCCATCACCATACGCCGCCTTAGTCGAAGGGAAAACCCCATGCTCAACCTTCTCATCACCATCACTGTGGATGGAGGCCTAAGATGGCACATCATCACTCTCCTCCATGACCGAAGGAAAAAATCACATGCTCGATTATCTCACTCTCGCCTCCAAAGATGCAAGCATCACCCTTGCTCACCACCTTCTTGCCTATCTTCAAAGCATGTTCCTTGAGAGGTTTCGTAGTAGTAGTCATCATCGCGCCGTCTTCAAAAAGAGTTGTGGTAGACTCGGCATCGTGAATGCCACAAAGAGGGATTGCGGTGAAGCCGGACTTGGGAGCGCCGTCTTGGAGCTCGTCGGGCTTGGACATCATGGTGGTACTATCCTCATGCTCGTCGTCGTGGAGCTTAGTCGTCGTGAAGTGTGCTCGGGGTGGAGAAGGCTTGGGATTCTTGAGTTATTGCACCGCCTTGAGAGCACCATTGTAGAGGTCATCGAGAGTCTCATATTTGTTGGTGAAGATAGTCTTGGCGATATCGTTGTTCAATCCCATTGTGAAGTGGAACTTCATCCAAATGGTTTTGTCCACATCGGCTCACCATAAAGCTTCCTTCATCTCCATTAAGTATTGTTTGATGGACTTGGATCCTTGGATATTGTTCTCTAATTGGCGTAGAAGATGTTTCGTGTAGGTGGAAGGCATGAACTCTCGCTGCACAAATCTCTTCGTCTTGGGCCAACTCATGTAGAAGTTCTTTGAAGGTGTGTGAAGCCACCATGTTGACGTGTGGTCGTGGAAGCTACTTGTGGCACATTTCACATGATCTTCGGAGGGGACTTGATGTAGCTTGAGGTAGCCATCCATCTTGCGCTCCCACTCGAGATTTTCCCTGGGGTCTTGAGTCCCATAGAAAGGAATCTTGTGGTCGGTGTCGAGGTCATTGTAGCTCGTAGAAGACGCGGACTTGAGCTTGGGGATCTTCTCTTGAGGTGCTTGTCGGCGAAGATGCCGAAGGCAAACCTTTTACATCGATTGAATCTTATTTCGCTACATCCAAAGGCAAAGATTCCTTAAAGCTTCTTGGAAAAGATGCCAAAGTAGATGGTGAAGTCGTAGAGCGGTGGTTGGTGTTGAGCTCTTGACATTCACGTTCTTGTCGGTGACGGTGTCGATGCCGATGTGACCTTGCGGGAGATGCTAGCTCGGAAGCATGTGCACTTGAGCGCCTTCTCGAAGATGAGGAAGACCTCTTGTTGGTGTTAATGAGGGATTTGAGCTCCATCATTTGAGCATCCATCTTGGCGCCGATGATGTTTTTTGTGGCATCAAACTCGTCGTCGTGGTTGTAGACCAAAGTAGATGTGCTTTGCCTATCCATCACAAGACTCAAGCAAAGGTGGGTAGGAAATGAGATAAACAATACCAAAATACATTTTCCCAAAGTTGATGATGTATCCCGTTTCACTCAATGTAAATTGAGAGAATAGTGGAATTGGTACCGGACTTGTTCACTCACACCTACAAATTAAAGCTTATCGAGTGGCTTGGTTATGAAAAGTGGCACAAAATTCAAGCAAATTTAAGTCCAAGATATTGTAAATGTTGAAATAAACCCAAAGGAATCAAAATGCAAAGCAAGTGATCACAAATATAGATGAGGCAATACATAAACACACAAGATGGAATAATTGCCTAACAAAGACTAAGCTCGTGTTGCACAAACACTAGGCGAGCACTAGTTGGATTGCAAACTTGGGCATGATTCACCACTTGGCACCAACCTATATCCGTCCAAGCAAAATATTTCCTACTGCATGTATCCACATGCACAAGTATCTCTTTCCATGATCCGCTCTTTGCTTATAAGCTTTGGATCTTTTTCTTGCTTAGAAGCTCTCTCTTTTTTGATCTTCTCTTCCTTTCCACTATGCTTATCGATCCTCAACCCAATACATGATACAAGTATCACAAGATATGCATGGGAGCAAGCAATTGCACTATATAATATCAAATGATGCAACATGATATTTATCACTAAGATGCTCAAGTTTTTGCGAAGCCCGGCAATACTAGACATGCTAGTATCAATAGGTATGAAGGTATTCGCAAAGATGGTGGGGCTATCAAAGTGTAATTGAAAGGAAGGAAAAGTTTATGACGGAATGGATACCTTCATCACACTTAACCTTTCACGAAGTCAGGGGCTAACCGGCCTTGCTTCCGGCTGAAGATGGTCTCAAAGGATGGATGATCATCATCGGTTGCAGAAGCTCGTGGTGGACGTAGTCGATCTAATGATACAAGTCGTCGGTGGTTGATGAAGAAGTAACCATCCCTAAGTCATCGAAACACCTTAGGATACTCAAATCACAACTCAAGAAACCACAAATGCAATGAGAAATAAAATGGGATATGTTGCGGAAGTTGATGGTGGTATTGCGGACGATATGGTGGCGGGCCTAGGAAAAGATGCCAAAATTCCAAAAATTTGATGGAGTCAAATGATGTTGGAAGTATTTTTGTGGGCTCGAATGTCAATAGCTACAAAATGAGCTAAAGAACGCGAAAATGTGACTCTGGGTGAATTAGTTATGGCCGAAACAGGTTTCGGAGGTGGGCTAAAACTAGGGGGTGCGGGCGCCCGGTGTGGTCAGGGAGGGTTGTGCGAACAGCTGCCCGGGGGTTCGAGTGCCTGGGGAAAAGGGGTCCGGGCGCCCGGGGTGGGCAGAGGCTTGCGCGGAAATGTCCGGGGGGTCCGGGTGCCCGGGGTAAAGGGATCCGGGTACCCGGGGTAGGCCAAGAAAACTCAATTTTGGGTGAAATTTTTAGATTTCAAACTTGGGGGCGGAAAAACTTGATTTCAAGCTCCAAATTGGATAGGTAAAAAGAAAAATTGGGGCTAAGGAATTCCATGAGAGGTAGATCCACTTGCCAAACACTAGATCCACAGATCAAAATCATCAAAAACTCACAAGAACCAACAAAAGGAAAAAAAATGGTATGGCTATTTTTTGGTGGGGATTTTCAAATTGGGACAAAAAGCAAAAAGATTAGTCTAGAAAACAAGGGTGGACTCCAAATTCATGTTGACAATGGTTTTGATCCAAGATGTTGTAGCGTGGAGACCCTAAATGGTGATCTTTCACGAATTGGAGGGGGTTCCACAAAGAACACGGGGAAATCAAAACATGAACACTCGAGAACAAGTCCAATCACACATCCAGTGGACCCAAATCCACACAAGAACCACAATGGTACATGAACAACAAAGGGAACATAGATACATGGTAGAGTTCATCCCAAATCCAAGAGGAGATGAGGTCTTGATGATCTGGATAGATCCTTTCCTAGATGGGGGTCTAGATATCCATTAGGGGATCTTCTCCTAGGAGGTCTTGATTTCCATGAGGAGGGGTAGATAAGCAAAGCTCTCTCTAGATCATATCCAATACTTTCCTAACCCAAGTTTTGAGCGGGGGATGGAGTACTTATAGTCTAAGAATATTAGGGGAAGGTTGGTGGGTACAAGGGTCATTTGACCCTACTTGCACGCACACATGCATGTCTTCGTACGTCCGGGCACCCAGGGTATAGTGTCCGGTCACTCGGTGTCGGTGCAACAATCCCTGGGCCCGTTTCCCAGACTATGCACAGGCACAGAAACAAGGTTACAACACCAAGATCAGATTGAAGCACAAGAGATCAGTTCTTTGAAGGATCCAAGCACAGATCAAGAAGACCAAGATGAGCCAAAGAAGAAAGACATCGCTAAGGAAATAAGCTCCCTTGTCGGGCAGACGAGCCTGGCGAGGATAGGGTTTCCCCTGGAAGCAAGTCTCAAGGTCGCCCCAGCAGGCCTGCCGGGACTCGTAGAGGCGAACAATCCCACTACACCACCTCATTACAACGCAGGTCGTCGATCAGTGTGGTGTCAAGCCGCAAAGTGACTAAGTGGTTGCTATTCGCCACATGGCAGCCACTTCCTACAAAAAAATACCTCCAAGCGACACATGTCCTGAGACGTGTCAAGCAAGCAGGCATGAAGCTGGCAAAACAGCCCGACAGGGCCTTCCGGACAAGCTATGATGTGATATTGAGCAGCGCATTTAATGCGCTCTGTCAGCCTGCAGAGTTAGGTATGATAGCACTTTTGGCTATCTAATCAGTACATAATGACTGATTTGTCACTGTGGTGACCCCTTGATCTATAAAAGGAGGCCCACAGCAACCGTAGAAAGGGTTAGAAGGTCGGATACCCACACATTCATACGCGCGTGGCCACTGTCAGTGGCTTGTCAGCTTCATCGCCATTTTTATCATTGGCGGCGCCATCGACTATGGCGCCCAAGAAGAAGCCTGGAGCTGCAAGTCACCCATCCACCTCGAAGCCTCCACCGCCCACGACTGCCGACATCGCGGGGAATGCGAGAATGCGTGAGGACGTGGATGCTGCGGGGGACATGGTTGGTGCACGCGGCGTCGTCACAACCTCCCCCACAGCCGAAGTGGAGGCGGGAGGCACTGGGGAAGGACAGCATCAGCAACATCCCAGCGGCCATGCTCTATGAGGTATTGATGGAGAGATTATTCCATCTGCACCCCTTCTCCTCGCCGAAGGGCACAGCCGCAGTGGTGGCGCTCGTTCTGTGGAAAATCAAAACCCTCCGACCGCCCCTGCCGCGGGCGCGACCGCAGGGCAAGTGCCACCTCCGGAACGGGCTAACCCAGTCACTGTGCCCAACGGAGCCGCTGGCCCTCAAGCGCCACCACCGTGTCACCATGCCATCCAAGCGGCTGGTTCGCAACGACGAGGACATGGCGCAATCGCCACCATTACCATCAGGAGAAGAGCAACGCCGCAATCTACATCATCATCACCTATGCCAAGCACCACTTCGGAAGCCATGGCGCGGGCTCAGCAGCTATTGAGATTTTTGCCGGCGACTGATCATATGGATGACTGGAGAGCCACCATTTAGAGTCTGATTGGCGTTCCCGAGGCTGGGGGCTGACAGTGAGCTGGCCTGTCGAGGCCTCCCCAGACCACGATGATGGCTCATGTTGCAGACCGTGCGGAAGGGGTCACCCCCATGATGCAGTCCCCGCCACGGCAACTAGCACGATAGCCACAAAATCAAGAACCCTATGACCACTCGATGGCCTCTTTCGACCCTCGAGCACGTCAAGGCCAACGGCGAGCCCCAGAGGATGGGCAGAGCGAAGGTGCACGCGTCATCGTCGAGCGACACCACGACAACCACTGCTGGTCTGATGCATGCAATGGCCCCGATGTCGCTGAGTTCACGCTCGAAGATGGCGGGTGCCTACCTTTTGAGGTTGGGTGCCCTGCCTTCAGTCGTGAGCTGTGGCTAGTCCGTTGGCCATCCGCTCGCACATTCAAGCCAGAGATTCCAGAGAAGTATGATGGAGGCTGAACCCGGCAGAGTTCTTGAGCATCTACACCATCGCTGTTCAAGCTGCCGGAGGAAGAGATGAGAAGGTATTTGTGAACTACTTCCCTTTGGCACTCAAGTAAAATGTGAGGTCTTGGCTGATGCACCTGCCCAAGAATTCCATTTCGACCTGGGCTGACCTATGCCATGAGTTCATTGGCGCCTTCACGGGCGGCCATCAAGAACCAGGGAGGCCCAGCGACGTGCAGCTTCTCCTGCAGAAAGGAGAGACTCTATGAAAGTACTTGCAGAGATTCAGCTGAGTCCACAGGAATATTCCAGATATCCACCCGGCAGCTGTGATAGCTACATTCCAGCCCAACGTCCGTAACCACATGATTCGTTCCAAGATAAACGTTCGGTTGCCTAAGACTGTGAAAGAGCTTTACACCTCGGTGGACAAGTGTGCTCGGGTGGAGGAGGGGAGGAAACTCCCTGGAGAGGAAGATTGCATCAACATTGACTCAGAGGATGACGATGAGTCCACCAGTCAGAGGAAGATGAACAAGAAACACCACAAGAAGTGCAAGGATAAGGCAGTGATGACCGTTGAGGGATAGAGCACGCCTAGTACCGGTAAGAAGGCTAAGGCCGAAGCCCCTAACTAGGAAGTTGTCGCGTGCACTGACTGCCGAGAGGCTGCGGCTACCGAGAAGGCTGGGAAAGGTGATGGGTTGTATTGCAAGATTCATCGGACCAAGGGCACGATCTCTAAGAGTGTCATCAGGTTCAATAGCTCGTCAAGAAGCAGAGGGCTGAATATGAGAAGCGTGATAAGGAAAAAGGTCAGAATGGCACTGACCGGAAGGGCCAAGGCGGTGAATAAAATCGCCCAGGCAAGGCTCTTCGCAACCAAGGAAAAACCCCAGGGGCCGAGAAAAGGAAGGTTGCAATGATGAAAGTGATGGAGGGGATGAAGAGGAAACCAGCGAGCAGGAATTCCAGAAGGCCACTGACGCCCTGTGCATTGACGGAGGTGCATCTTTGCACTCCTCTCACTGCCAACTTAAACGTTGGGCGCATGAGGTCAATGCCATGGAGCCAGCGGCAGAGTCTCGGAAGCTGCTCAAGTGGTAACGCACGCCCATCATCTTTCACGAAGAGGACCACCCCGACCGCACCACCGCGGTATGGTGTTTGCTATTGTTGGTCTCACCAACAATTTGCAACCTCAAAGTCACAAAGATGTTGGTTGATGGCGGGGCCGGGTTGAAACTAATTTCCTCAAAGGTTCTTAGCAAGCTTCAGATAGCAGAAGAAGAACTCAAAGTCACAGGCACGTTTCAAGGAATCAACCCCGCTAGGAGTCATTCTACGGGAAAGATCATGTTGCTGATGACGTTTGGAGGAGAGTTGAACTACCGGACTGAGAAGGTTGTCTTCGATGTGGTCGACCTCCCCCTGCCGTATAATGTAATCCTTCGACGCCCAGCTCTGGCAAAATTCATGGCTGCATCCCACTATGCCTACAACACTTTGAAGATATCAGGGCCCTGGTGTGCGCCACAACTGTTGATGACGTGCCGAAGAGTTCCAACAGCAAGAGATCCAAGGCTGTTGCACCACATGTGAAGAAGGTCCCAGCAGGGCTGGCTGGCGCTGATGGTACTTTCACTATCAGTGCCACCCTTGATGACAAATAGGAAAGCGTGCTCATTGCCATCCTGCAGGCGAATATCGATGTCTTTTCCTGGCAACCATCTGATATCCCCGATGTTCCCAGGGAGGTAATTGAACACCACCTTGCTGTCTACCCACATGCCCGGCCCGTCAAGCAAAAGGTCCGGAAGCAGGCCTTGGAGCAGCAGCAATTTATTATAGAGGAGATCAAGAAACTTGAGGCCGCTGGTTTGGTCAGAGGAGTACTGCATCCAACATGGTTAGCAAACCCAATGGTTGTGTGCAAGGCTAATGGGAAATGGAGGCTTTGCATAGATTTCACGGATTTGAACAACGCATGCCCGAAGGACCCATTCCCCTTGCCGAGCATCGACCAAATTGTGGTCTCCACTTCAGGTTGTAATTTTCTCTCTTTTCTGGATGCATACTCTGGATATTGTCAGATCTTCATGTCCAAGGACGACGAAGAGGAGACCTCATTCATCACTCCATGTGGCACATACTGTTTCGTGTGCATGCCTTTCGGGTTGAAGAGTGCCGGGTCCACCTTTGCAAGAGCAGTCCAGATTGGTTTTGAATCACAGCTGCACAGGAACATTGAAACTTATATGGATGATATTGTGGTCAAGACCAAGGACGGATCAACCCTCATCCAAGATTTGGAAGAGACATTTGCTAATCTGTGCAAGATCAACTTGAAGCTAAACCCGAATAAGTGTGTGTTTGGCGTCCCCTCCGGCAAGCTACTTGGTTTCTTTGTGTCCCACCGCGTGATCGAGGCCAACCCCGATAAGATCAAGGCTATCGAGCAGATTTAGGCACCCAAGACAACTAAAGATGTGAGGCGTCTGACAGGGTGCGTTGCCGTGCTTAGCAGATTCATCTCCAAGTCTGCCGAGCGCGCCTTGTCGTTCTTCAAAATTTTGAAGAAGGCAGGGCCCATGAAGTGGACTCTGGAAGTATATGGAGCACTATAAGATTTGAAGACCTACTTGTCCACTGTGCCCACTTTAGTTGCACCCAAGCCACAAGAGCCGTTGCTGCTATATCTAGCAGTGACTAATCAAGTGGTTAGTGCAGCATTAGTGGCGCAACGGGAAGTAGAGGAGATAGCAACCTCAGCAAGTGTCCCACCCGGGGAAGAGAGTGAGAATAGCCCGGCAAGGCCGGATATGGATCAGGACAAAGAGGAGCATGGCAACGGGAACAACCCCAAGGACGCGACAAGGAAGAAAGTGGTGCAGCACCCAGTGTACTTCGTCAGCTCCCTATTGCAGGGGGGCTAGATCGAGGTACTCTGGTGTGAAAAAGTTGATTTTTGGCCTTGTCATGGCCTCAAGGAAACTGCGCCACTACTTCCAAGCCCATGAGATCACGATACTTACCTGCTTCCCGTTACAAAGGATACTTCGAAACCCAGAGGCTACCGACAGAATAGTGGAGTGGGCTTTGGAGTTATCCAGCTTTGGCATGAAATTTTAGAGCACATCAACAATTCAGAGCAGGGTATTGGCAGAGTTTATTGCAGAATGGACGCCAACCCCTGATGAGGAAGTACTGGAAACAGTCATCCCCGGCAAGGAAGCGCCCCAAGAATGGATCGTGTATTTCGATGGCGCCTTCTCCGTATAAGGCATAGTGGTTGACATGCTTCTCGTTGCTCCCACTGGAGAGCACCTGAAGTACGTCATCCAGATGCATTTTCCCCGAGAGTAGGCAACCAACAATACAGCAGAATGTGAAGGGCTCCTTGCCGGGCTCAGGATTGCCATAGAATTGAGAATCAAGAAGCTGATCACTCGAGGAGATTCACAACTTGTGGTGAGACAAGTCAACAAGGGTTACCAAACTCCATTGATGGAGGCATACATCAAGGAAGTGAGAAGGCTGGAGGAGCGCTTTGACGGATTGCAAACAGAGCACTTGCCCCGTGCGGAAAACAACATTGCTGATCATCTGTCAAAGTATGCTGCACAGAAGCTTCATGTGCAACCAGGAACTTTTGTTCTCCACCTTACTCAGCCCTCCGTATCCCCGAGAACAATGGTCAGAAAGAGGAGGAAATTGGACTCCGGTAAGCCTCTCCCGGTAGAGCCTCCCGGGGCTCCTGGCAGGGACCCTGCCAGAAACAACTCCCCTTCGATTGCCGGGAAACACCCTCTTGCCAGGCCACTGGTCCCGGCGGTTGAGGGATGCACCCCCACGAATGAGGAGGTGCCGCTAGTCCTTGTTGCAGAGCCCTAGGCTCCAACTTGGGCAAGGCACATAGTCCATTTCCTCCAAACTGGAGAACTTCTCGATGAGCAAGAGGAAGCTGAAAGAGTAGCCCGGAGGGCCAGTATGTATCAGTTTGTCGATGACACTTTGTATAGAAGGAGGCCCAACGGTGTGAAATTGAAGTGCATTTTCAGGGAAGAAGGAAAGGAACTACTAGCAAAAATACACAAAGGCATGTGCGGCTCCCATATTGGATCAAGGGCATTAGCTGGGATGGCATTCCGACAAGGATTCTATTGGCCCACAACACTCCAATATGCGGTTGAGCTAGTCACTAAGTGTGAAGCCTACCAGTTCCATTCCAAGAACATCCATCTGCCTGCTCAAGCTCTTTAGACAATCCCTTTGTCATGGTCGTTTTCGGTTTGGGGGATCGATATCCTCGGCCCTTTCCCCCGAGCTGCCGGGGGCTTTGAATTCTTGTCCATTGCCATCGACAAGTTTTCAAAGTGGTCGGAAATAGAAGCTGTGAGAAAGGTGACTCAAGGATTGGTGTGTTGCTTCGAGGTCCCTGCCCGGATCATCACTGACAACGGCACCCAGTTCACGAGTTGTGCCTTCATGCAATATGTTCATGCCCTCAGAAGCAAGCTCTCATTTGCCTCTATTGCACATTCTAGAAGCAATGGACAAGCTGAGATGGCGAACGCTGAAGTGTTGCAAGGACTCAAGACAAGAACATTTGATAAGCTGCAGAAGTGCGGCAAGCGATGGATCGATGAGCTGCCAGTGGTTCTTTGGTCCCTCAAAACGACACCAAATCGAGCCATCGGACAGACTCCTTATCCCTAGTCTATGGGGCAGATCCCCACGGAACTCATTTCGGGTCACCTCGAGTGCTTGCCTATGATGAAGTAGCGCAGGATCAGCACTGGCGGGATGGCAATGTGCTTCTCAAGGAGAACCGTCTCCGGGCTGCTATGCGTGCTGCATGCTACCAGCAAGCCCTGCATCACTATCGCAGTCGCGGGATTCATGTCCGGTGTTTTGAGGAAGGCGACCTTGTCCTTAGGCGTGTTCAGTCTGCCAAGGGTACAAATAAGTTGACGCCGAAGTGGGAAGGCCCTTATCGGGTAGTACGAGTCACCAGACCTGGCGCATTCCATCTGGAGAGCGGAGATGGCATTCAATTGCAAAACTCATGGAATATTGAGCATCTCTGCAAGTTCTACCCGTAAGGCGCGGCTATCGGGCCCTGCCCGGCAGCCACCCTTTTGTACAGGCCTTGCCTTAGTTGCATGTAACCCCATGTACAAAGCCAGGCGCAGACCCTGAGCAATAGAGAAACAAATGTAGCATTGGGGGCCCTGACAAGTTGCATGCATCTGCATTTCATGAGTATCACATGTTCATGTAGATAAGATCGCATCTAGCATCATTTTCATCTACATAAACTGCAGGTTCCTGCCGAGGACTCGGTCCCCAAAGAGGAGATAAGAAGATGAGCCTACATTGCAATCTCTGGCAAGTGAAATATATAAGTTCCTTCTTGTATCTATACGAGTTCTGTAAGTAATGACTTGTGCATAAGAAAACCTCGCTACCCTTTGAAACTTAGGTGCTCCCACCCTTCGACTCGAACGTTGCTTCAGTCAGGGTGGCCGCAGTGGCCTTTGTAGAAAAAGGACTAGCGGGGGGCTGGTCCCTCTTCACAATTTGTGCCTGGTAGGCTTAACTCCCAGGCAACAAAATAGAGAGTACCAGCAGGATAGCCTCCCAAGGAAAACTCGTTACTTGAAAATATAGAGGCATCCCACCTCTGTATGGACATATACATGCATGAGTCCCCGAAAAGGTTCAACTTTTTCATTAATATGCAGATCAAACAAGTACAGACCTTAAAGAACACAAACATGGATTCAAGATATTACATTATTTGAATTATAATTTGGCAAGTGCCTACAGATTTAACACCAAAAAAAGATAAATACCCATGATGCCTTCACTTTTTCCTCTCCTTCTTCGAAACTACAGGAAGAGACAAAGAAGGCGGAGGGAGGACCTAGCTGGGATTCATCACCTCCCCAAGATCAAGGTGGCCCCGCTTCCCAGCTAGGAGGAAGAAACCGAAGGGCAGGAGAAAATGGTGGTGCTGCCGGAAGCTCAGACGGGGACGACGGAGTCACCAGCAAACATGACTCATTGGAACGGTTGCCCCCATTCTTGACATGTCATGGGTTGTCGTCACCTTCTGCACCACCGTCGCGCAAAGCTCCCGCCACGTCCGCGGATGCGAACGCCCTGCACTCCGGGTAACCCCACAGAGAGCATGGTCGTCCCCGATGGCCCAGGGATATAAAGCCACCGCCCGTTAAAGACACATGCATGGGGAATAGAGGCTCTCCCATGCGCCAGACGGGCGGTGCGCTGGGAGGTAGGGTTTGCCTTACCAATGTTGAGCCACTTCTGCAACCTCCTTCCGACGCCATGGGAAGAGGCGGAGTAGGCCACGATCGACTACCATGCCCTGTGCCCATTATGGGCCTCGGCGCGGTGCCGTTTGTGTTGCCCCTCACTAAAGTCGAAGCCACGGGCGACCCAGCGACAAGCACACTAGAGTCACCACCTCCGGTGCTACCACCGCGCCCCCCGAGTGCCCCCCTGAGGCTCGCGTTGTGCCCCAAGCTAGGGCCCAAGGTCTGGCCCCGGGCTCTCCCTTTCAGCATACCCCCAGCAGAAAGCAGAAGACGGAGGAGAAGGGATGTGAGGATGAATGCCTCCGCTCCTCCCTCGCCTCTCCTTTTATAGGCAGGTCGGGGGAGGGAGCCAATCCCTCGGTGGGTAACCACCTTCCTCCTTCACCAATCCAAGAAGACCGGGCCCCTATCTTGATGCTCTTCCGCACCACGCGCCTCCGTTACCTACCCCACTTGATGCATGTAGCATACGTGGCTAAGGATAAGGGCGTGGTGGGAAGAGTGAATTGGCGGTTACTCGCCCATGTGTCAAAGTCATTCACGAGCCATTACAAGCATGGCCCCACCACGACTGGCATTACACGACCCGTGGAAAAACCAGAAACTGGCCTGGGCTCAAGTTAATGAAGAAACAAAGAAGATCTCAAGGGGCCAGCCACCTCTAGACCCCTCCATGTGCAGTAGTTAGGGCCTACACCGATGATGCCCGACAGCGCGTTCTGGCCAGGCCCGGGGGCTCCTGTCGGTGCAACAAACCCTGGGTCCATTGCCTAGACCATGCATAGGCGCAGAAACAAGGTTACACCATGAAGATCAGATCGAAGCACAAGAGATCAGTTCTTTGAAGGATCCAAGCACATATCAAGAAGACCAAGATGATCCAGAGAAGCAAGACATCGCTAAGGAAAGAACCTCCCTTGCCGGGCAGACGAGCCTGGCGAGGATGGGATTACCCCCGGAAGCAAGTCTCAAGGTCGCCCCGGCAGGCCTGCCGGGACTCGCGGAGGCGAATCACCCCACCGCACCACCTCATCACGACGCACGTCGTCGATCAGTGCAGTGTCAAGCAGTAAAGTGACTAAGTGGCTGCTATTTGCCACATGGCAGCCACTTCCTATAGAAAATACCTCCAAGCGACACCCGTCCTGATACGTGTCAAGCAAGCAGGCGCGAGGCTGGCAAAACAGCCCGACAGGTCCTGTCCGGCAAGCTATGATGTGCCATTGAGCGGCGCATTTAATGCGCTCTGTCAGCCTGCAGAGTTAGGTACGATAGCACTATTTGCTATCTAATCAGTACATAATGACTGATTTGCCAGTGTGGTGACCCCTTGATCTATAAAAGGAGGCCCATGGCAAACGTAGAAGGGGTTGGCTAATTCGGACCCTTACACACTCATACGCGTGTAGCCACATGCACTCTCGCCCCGAGGCAACCCTGGCGGGCAAGTGTGCTGCACTCACCCCCATTTTTCCACCATCAATCCACCAAAGCAGGAGTAGGGTTTAGGCCTCACGGTGGCCCGAACCTGGGTAAAAACTGCACGCGTGATCTCTATCCCACTGTGTTACATTTCTCTGTTCTTCGTGCAACGTGCCATCCCCCCACCGAACCAGAAAGGGGCTCTTGGTCCCATAGGTGGCCGTGGTTTCCCACGACACCCAGGGTCGTCGGGGAGTAGAAGGCCGAGCACCCGGGGTGGCGCCTGGAGGGGGACGGGCACTCGGGGGAGCGCCATGTGAAGGGGTCGGGAACCCAGGGGGGTGAAAGCCCGGGCACTTGGTGTGGATAGAGGGGTCGCACCCATTGGTGGTTGCCGACCCGAGCACCCGGGGCTTGAGGGCCTGGGCACCCGGGGGTTGAGGGCCTGGGCACCTGGGGTGGTCAGGGCTGTGCCCGCTTGGTGTCTGGGGGTCCGGGCACCTGGGACGTAGGAGGCCGGGCACCCAAGGTGGTATGAGGCCTCTGGTGCTTCGCATCTTGGGGTCCTTCTTCCTCCTCCTTCTCCTGGGAACTCCATGCGTGCTTGGATCTCCCTCCTTGCTTCATCATGGTCATCTCCTTCGTACCTAAGAACGCATAATGTTTCCGTTTGAGGTAGAAGCCAATTTTCATGAGAATCCAAAGGAAGTTTGAAGAGGAAATTGGTAACCTCGGTTTCGATGGTACGTGCATGGGTTGTCGTCGTCGGTCCACTTGGTGTTCGTGCTGGTGATGGAATGTCCATGGGGATGACCGTGGGATGCTCCGCATCAATATACCTCAAAATATTCAATTGATTTCAATGAACAATCTGATCATAAAGTGAAAATTCATCATGTCCCAACAAACACACCACTGATTACATCGAATTGATCCTAATCATGTGAGAAGGGTCACGAGAACATGGTATTGAAGATCCAAAAAGAGAGAGAACCATCTAGCTACTACTATGGACCCTAAGGTCCTAATGGAACTATTCACACATGGTCATAGAGGCGGCAAGGTTGATGAACATGGCTCCGGCAATGGCTTCCCCCTCCGGCCGAGCTCCAGAATAGGCATTCGGATGGGATCTTCGCAAAAATAGAACTTGCTGAGGCGATAAAACTCTTGCAAAGATATGGCAGAGAATTTTGGTATTTATAAGGACTTGTGGTGGTGGAAATGATGTAAAGATGCGCAGGGTGGCCGTATGGGCCCCTGGTAGCTCCTCTCGATCTCTCCCGAAGCTTCCCGCATTTATTGTTGCCCCAAAAAATCGTATTAACACTAGTAGGAAAACCCCTTGTAGGACATTGCTAATATCACCGTTCAGCTAAAAGGAAACACAACTGCTAATTTGACCAACTACCAGTAGCGTCTAGGGAAATAGTGGGCGCTTCTACTATAACAGATCCAGCAGTGTTTGAACAAACTAAACACACCTTGTGTTGTACCCTAAGAAAGCTACAAGCAATGTTTGACGTCGCAAGATGGCAGTAAACTAGCAGTGTTCTGCATACAAGGAACATGACAAAACTAACTTGAATCACCACACCGGCCGACTGCATGTCTAGGTTAACCAGCGGTGTTTGTGGGAAAGGAACGCTATTAATGGACATACAATTAGCGGCGCATCAATTTCCATGCGCTGCTAATGGGTTGTCAGAATCAAAAAATCGTGTGATGCTTGGCCAACAGACACAGGCAATCCGTGGATATATCTCATGACTTTTGTGTAACAACTTGAATTATGAACCACATGTTCTAGTCATCACATGCATGATGACACCATGCAAAGTTATTTTTCAAACATCACACTAGCAGCGTAGAGGCAACCGTACACACTGCTAACTTAACTAATATATTATCTTGTCCTAAAATAGCAAACCAACCTCTAATATATAACCCAAAAATGGAGGTACAACATTCATTTGTCTGCATTAGATGTATACATGATTTTTAGATCACAAAAATAGCAACACTATATTGCCCTCTCACAAACTGGAAACTTCCCCCCATTGAACCTATGAATCCCACTTGACTTCGATAGGTCGCTAACATATCTCACAACTTTTGTGTAACACACTGAATTTATAACCACATATTCTAGTCACCGCATGCATCATGACACCATATAAAGTTTTTTCCAAACAACAATTGCAACATTATGTAAACCTGCTTAAAATCTTAGAGTTCCATTGTGAATGGATAGTAAACGCTACTAAGAATCAGGCTAGCAACATGTGGCGGAATGGGTTCACTGCTAACTGAACTAATATATTATGTTGTTCTAAAATAGCAAACCTACCTCTCATATAAATCCAAAAGTTCATGATGCGAATTTGATTTGTATGCATTAGATCTATACAAGATTTTTAGGTCAGGAAAATAGCAACATTACATTGCCCCCTCACAAATCGGACACTCCCACCCCCTTCGAACCTACGAATATCCCTTGACATTCATAGATCATTAACATATCTCATAACTTTTGTGTAACAGACTAAATTTGTAACCACATATTCTATTCATCCCATGCATGATGACACAATGCAAAGTTTTTTTCAAACAACAATTACAACGTCTGTAAATTTACCATATGCCTATGATCAAGAAAACATAATCATCATGCAACACTTGAGCTAGTCCTAGAGGCAAGACTATGAATCAAGTTTTACCGTTTACTATTCTACATGTGCTCATGATTTTTTTCTCTGAATCACATATTCAAGAATCAAAGCAGTTATACCATAGAGCACTAAAAAATAAGTACGAACATTGAAATAAATAATACAAATATTATTGCCTCTAGGGCATATTTCCAACAATCATCGCATGCATGATGACACCATGCAAAGTTTATTTCTCAAATAGCAATTACAACATTATGTAAATAAGCTTGAAATCTTAAAGTTCCATTAGCAGCGTGTGAACGGGCAGTAAATGCTACTAAGCATCAGGCTAGCAGTGTGTGGCAAAAAGGGCACACTGCTAACTAAACCAATATATTATGTTATTCTAAAATAGCAAAACCAGCACTGATATAAATCCAAAAAATGGATATGCAACTTTGATTTGTCTACATTACATGTATTCAAGATATTAGGTCACAAAAATAGTAACACTACACGGCCCCCTCACAAATCGGACACTTCCCCGCCTTTGAACCTACGAATCTCCCCTAACATTCATAGTTCATTAACATATCTCATAACTTTTGTGTAACAAGTTGAATTTGTAATCACATATTCTAGTCATCACATGCATGATGACAACATGCACAAAATCGAGGATCAATTACAACATTATGTAAATCTGCTTAAAATCTTAAAGTTTCATTAGCAGCGTGTGGGATAGGAAGTAAACACTACTAAGCATCAGGCTAGCAGCGTGTGGCGGAAAGGTCGCGCTGCTAACTAAACTAATATATTATATTATTTTAAAATAGCAAACCCACCACTCATATAAATGCAAAAGTTGGATATACAACTTTGATTTTTATGCATTAGATGTATATAAGTTTTTTAGGTCACAAAAACAGCAAAACTACATTGCCCCCTCACAAATCATACACTCCCCACTTCGAACCAATGGATCTTACCTCACATCGATAGGTCATTCACATATCTCATAACTTTTTTGTAACACGTTGAATTTGTAACCACATAGTCTAGTCCTCACATGCATGATGACACCATACAACGATTTTTTTAATACCAATTACAACATTATGTAAATCTTCTTAAAATCTTAAAGTTCCATTAGCAGCGTGTGAATGGGCAGTAAACGCTACTAAACATCAAGCTAGTAGCGTGTGGCGGAAAGGGCTCGCTGCTAACTGAACTAATATATTATGTTGTGCTAAAATAGCAAACCCAGCTCTCATATAAATCCAAAAGTTGGAGATGTGGCTTTGATTTGTCTGCATTAGATGCATGCAAGATTTTTAGGTCACAAAGATAGCAACACTACATTGCCCCCTCACAAATCGGACACTTCTCTCCCTTTCGTACCTAAGAATCTCCCCTGACATCGATAGGTTGTTAATATATCTCATAACTTTTGTTTAACACACTGAATTTGTAGCCACATATTCTAGTCATCCCATGCATGATGGCACCATGCAAAAAAATTCAAACAACAATTTCAACATCATGTAAATTTAGCTTAAAATCTTAAAGTTCCATTAGCATTGTGTGGGACAGGAAGTAAATGCTGCCAAGCATCGGGCTAGTAGCGTGTGGCAGAAAGGACAAGCTGCTGACTGAGCGAATATAGTATGTTGTTATAAAATAGCAAACCCACCTCTCATATAAATCCAAAAATTGGAGATGCAACTTTGATTTGTCTGTATTAGATGTATATAAGATTTTTTTATATCACAAAAATAGTAGCACTACACTGCACCCTCACAAACTGCACATTTGCCTGCCTTCGAACCTACAATCTCCCGTGACATTGATAAGTGATACGTCTCCGTCGTCTCTATAATTTTTTATTGTTTCATGCCAATATTATACAACTTTCACATACTTTCGACAACAATTTATATGATTTACTGGACTAACATATTAATCTAGTGCCCAGTGCTAGTTCATCTTTTGTTGCATGTTTTTTGTTTAGCAGAATACCCATATCAAACGAAGTCCAAACGCGATAAAAATTATGGAGATTTTGTTTGGAATATATGTGATTTTTGGGAAGAAGAATCAGCGTAAGGGGGCCCGCAGGCACCACAAGCTCGAAGGGCGCGCCCCCTGCCCTTGCGGCCACCTCAAAGGTCGGTTGGAGGTTCGGCCGCAAGGAAGCTAATATCCGGATAAAAATTGTGTTAAAACATCAGATCAATTGGAGTTAGGGATCTTCAGGAATTTAAGAAGCGGTGAAAGGCCAGAAAATAGAACGCAGAAACAGAAGGAAACACACACACACGCACATACACACATAGAGAGAGAGAGAGATCCAATCTCGGAGGGGCTCCCGCCCCTCCGCCTCCATGGAGGCCATGGACCAGAGGGGAAACCCTCTTCCCATCTAGGGGGAAGGTCAAGGAAGAAGAAGAAGGAGAGGTGCTCTCTCCCCCTCTCTCCCGGTGGCGCCGGAACGCCGTCGGGGCCATCATCGTGACAGCGATCTACACCAACAACTTCGCCGCCGTCATCAACAACTCTCTCCCCCTCTATGCAGCGGTGTAACACCTCTTATCCCCGTTATAATCTCTACTTAAACATGGTGCTCAATGCTATATATTATTTCCAATGATGCATGGCTATCCTATGATGTTTGACTACATCTGTTTTGTCCTATGGGTTGATTGATGATCATGATTGGTTTGAGTTGTATGTTTTATTATTGGTGTTGTCCTATGGTGCTCTTTGTGCCGCGCAAGCGTGAGGAATCCCCGTTGTAGTGTGTTGCAATACGTTCATGATTCGCTTATGGTGGGTGGCATGAGTAACAGAAGCACAGACCCGAGTAAGTGGGTTGTTGCGTATGGGAGTAAAGAGGACTTGATAGCTTAATCTTATGGTTGGGTTTTACCTTAATGATCTTTGGTAGTTGCGGATGCTTGCTAGAGTTCCAATCATAAGTGCATATGATCCAAGTAGAGAAGGTATGTTAGCTCTTGCCTCTCCCTCATATAAAATTGCAATAATGATTACCGGTCTAGTTATTGATTGCCTAGGGACAAATAACTTTCTTGTGAAAAAAATCTCTTTACTAAAACTATATTAATTGTTTCTGTATCAAAACAGCCCCTAGCTTTTATTTACGTGTTATTGGCTTGCAAACCTATCCATTTACACCTACAAAGTACTTCTAGTTTCATACTTGTTCTAGGTAAAGCAAACAATAAGCATGCGTAGAGTTGTATCGGTGGTCGGTAGAACTTGAAGAGAATACAAATTCTACCTTTAGCTCCTCATTGGGTTCAACACTCTTACTTATCGAGAAAGGCTACAATTGATCCCCTATACTTGTGGGTTATCAAGACCTTTTTCTAGCGCCGTTGCCAGGGAGCAATAGCGTGGGGTGAATGTTCTCGTGTGTGCTTGTTTACTTTATCACTAAATAGATTTTATTTGCTGTTCTAAGTTGTTCTCTATCTTTAGTTATGGATATGGAACATGAAATACAAAAAAATAGGTGTACTTTCTACTCAGGGAGATGGGGAACCTCCTAAAACCCTTGAGGCTCGTTATGTGAAAAATATTAAACACTACTTTGATAATCCTGAGAAAACCCCATTCAACTTGATAATGGGAGACACGTTAGATCAACGTGAATACTTCAGGGATTATCGCTTGACTCAAAAAGGGAAACTCTTATGGGATCAAATTAATTATTTGCAATGGTATGCTTGAGATATGATTATACTTGTTGCTCTAGGATGAAGGCTCCAGACCTTCCCTTTTCATGTGAATTTAATAATGATGAAACCTTGGCTTGTTATGCTAATGGTATATATGATTACCATGATGTGGAACAAATGGAAAAATTTGTTGCTTTTAAGGGTGCTTATGAAATTGAATCTTTGTTTGAAAAGTATGAAGATTTTGATGATGTTGTTTATAGACTTGAAAATTTTGCTATACTTAAGTATTGGTATGAGAATTATAAATATAATGACGATATTTATGCATTTATTGAGAAAGTCTGTGTTGTCCAAGAAGAGACAAATATTTTGCAGGACACTATGGAAGAAGAAAATATTGAAACTGTGAACTCATTAGATGAAAAATATGACGAGGAGAGCGAAGAACAAAAGGAGGAAGAGCGGATTAGCTAGCCGTGCCCACCTTCTAATGAGAGTAACTCTTCAAATCATACATTGTTTAATTTCCCTTTATGCTTACCGAATGATGAATGCTATGGTCCCTTGGATTCGTTTGGAATATCCCTTTTTGATGAAATTGATGCTTTCTATGCTTTTGGACATGATGCCAATATGAATGATGCTTATCGAGATGAAATTGCTATAGTTCCTTATGTTAAGAATGAAATTGTTGCTATTGCACCCACACATGATAGTCCTATTATATTTCTCAATTCTCCCAAATACACTATATCGGAGAAGTTTGCTCTAATTAAGGATTATATTGATGGGTTGTGTTTTACTACTACACATGATGATTTTGATGAATATAATATGCTTGTGCTTCCTACTCCTACTTGCAATTATTATGAGAAGAGAACTACATCTCCACCTCTCTATGTTTCTGAGGGAGTCCTGGATTAGGGGGTCTTCGGATAGCCAGACTATATTCTTTGGCCGAACTATTGGACTATGAAGATACCAGATTGAAGACTTCATCTCGTGTCCGGATGGGACTCAACTTGGCGTGGAAGGCAAGCTAGGCAATATGGATATGTATATCTCCTCCTTTGTAACCGACCTTGTTTAACCCTAGCCCCTCCGGTGTCTATATAAACCAGAGGGTTTTAGTCCGTAGGACAACATACAATCAGACCATAGGCTAGCTTCTAGCATTTAGCCTCTCCGATATCGTGGTAGATCTACTCTTGTACTACCCATATCATCAATATTAATCAAGCAGGACATAGGGTTTTACCTCCATCAAGAGGGCCCGAACCTGGTTAAAACATCGTGTCCCCTGCCTCCTGTAACCATCCGCCTTAGACGCACAGTTCAGGACCCCCTACCCAAGATCCGTCGGTTTTGACACCGACATTGGTGCTTTCATTGAGAGTTCCTCTGTGTCGTCGCCGTTAGGCTTGATGGCTCCCACGATCATCGATAGCGATGCAGTACAGGGTGAGACTTTTCTCCTCGGACAGATTTTTGTATTCGGCGGCTTTGCACTGTGGGCCAATTCGCTTGGTCATCTGGAGCATATCGAAAGTTACGCCCCTGGCCACCAGGTCAGGTTTGGAAGCTTAAACTACACGGCCAATATCCGCGGAGACTTGATCTTCGACGGATTCGAGCCCCTGCCTTGTGCGTCACACGGTCACGATGAGTACGATTTAGCTCTACCATCGGACAATGTTCAGGAGGTCGCACTGGGAGCCGCTCCGACCCTCAATTCGGAGCCAGTTGCGCCGTCCATGGACGGGTGGATGGGCCCCGCCACGGAGGCCTTATCCTCAGTGGCGATCGAGCCGAACATCGACCTTACCCTGCACGAGAGCCGTGTTGTCAAACTGCCGGATCCTTCTCCGGCCACGGACTCCGAACCGCCTGCGCCTGTGCCTAGCGAATCCGATTGGGCGCCGATCATGGAGTTTACCTCCACGGATATTTTTCAGCACTCGCCCTTTGGCGACATATTGAACTCATTAAGGTCTCTCTCCTTGTCAGGAGGATCCCGGCCGGACTATGACCGGCAGGATTGGGATGCGGACGACGAAGAAATTTGACGCCCACCCACCACCCACTTTGTAGCCACTGTCAACGACTTAACCGACATGCTCGACTTCGACTCCGAAGACATCGACGGTATGAACGACGATGCGGGAGACGAAGAGGAACCACTGCCCACAGGGCACTAGACAACCACCTCATCATACGATATATACAAGGTGGACACACCCAAAGAAGGCAGTGACGACGAGACAACGGAGGATGACCCCTCCAAGAAGCAACCCAAGCGCCGACGTCAGCGGCGCCGCTCTAAGTCCCGCCAAAGCAAAAGTGGTGATACCGGCACAGGAGATAATAGTACTCCGGATAGTGCCGAAGATGGCAATAATCCCCTCCAGCTCGATTTAGGGCAGGAGGATGGAGAGGCCAGCCCTCCTGAGAGAGCGGCAGATGAGGAGGATGATAACTACATACCTCCCTCCGAAGACGAGGCAAGCCTCGACGATGACGAATTCATCGTGCCAGAGGATCCCGTCGAACAAGAGCGCTTCAAGCGTGGGCTTATAGCCACGGCAAATAGCCTTAAGAAAAAGCAGCAGCAGCTTCAAGCTGATCAAGATCTGATAGCTGACAGATGGACTGAAGTCCTGGCGGCCGAGGAATATAAACTCGAACGTCCCTCCAAGAGTTACCCAAAATGCAGGTTGCTACCCCGACTGGAGGAAGAAACGTATGATGCGGCTGATCGGCCACCCCGTGGCCGCGACAGAGAGGCACTCCAGCCAAAAGCTCAGCCTGCACCCCGACGCCGTTCAAATAAAAAGGCATGGGGAAATACGCCAGACATGCGAGACATATTGGAGGACAAAGCAAAACATGCAAGATCGATCTACGGATCACGAGGGCGCGCCACCACGTGAGACGATAACCGTCACGCCGGATACAGTAAAAGTAAATCCGGCCGGGCCGAGCACAGCAGGCAAGACTCATTAGAGCTGCATCGCGATATAGCCCAGTACAGAGGCGCCGCACATCCTTTATGCTTCACAGACGAAGTAATGGATCATCAAATCCCAGAGGGTTTCAAACCCGTAAATATAGAATCACATGACGGCACAACAAATCCGGCGGTATGGATCGAGGATTTCCTCCTGCATATCCACATGGCACGCGGTGATGATCTACACGCCATTAAATACCTCCCACTCAAACTCAAGGGACCAGCTCGGCATTGGCTCAATAGCTTGCCAGCAGAGTCCATCGGCTGTTGGGAAGATCTGGAGGCCGCATTCCTCGACAACTTTCAGGGCACTTATGTGCGACCACCAGATGCCGATGACTTGAGCCACATAATTCAGCAGCCAGAGGAATCGGCCAGGCAATTCTGGACACGGTTCCTAACAAAGAAAAATCAAATCGTCGACTGTCCAGATGCAGAGGCCCTAGCAGCTTTCAAGCACAACATCCGCGACGAGTGGCTAGTCCGGCACCTGGGTCAGGAAAAGCCGAAATCTATGGCAGCCCTCACGACACTCATGACCCGCTTTTGTGCGGGAGAAGACAGCTGGCTGCCTCGCAGTAATACCATATCAAAGAACCATGGTACTTCAGATACCAAGGACGGCAATAGCAGGTCACGTCGCAACAAACATAAGCGCCACATTAACAGCGATAATACTGAGGATACAGCAGTCAATGCCGGATTCAAAGGCTCTAAACCCGGTCAGCGGAAAAAGCCATTCAAACAAAGTACGCCAGGCCCGTCCAGTTTGGACCATATACTCGATCGCTCGTGTCAAATACACGGCACCCCAGACAAGCCAGCCAATCACACCAACAGGGATTGTTGGGTGTTCAAGCATGCCGGCAAGTTAATTGCCGAAAACAAGGATAAGGGGCAACATAGCGATGACGAGGAGGAGCCCCGGTAACCGAACACCGGAGGACAGAAGAGGTTTCCCCCACAAGTGCGGACGGTGAACATGATATACGCAACCCACATCCCCAAGAGGGAGTGGAAGCGTGCGCTCAGGGACGTATATGCGTTGGAGCCAGTCGCCCCAAAGTTCAACCCATGGTCCTCCTGTCCAATCACCTTCGATCGCAGGGACCACCCCACTAGTATCCGTCATGGCGGATTTGCCACACTGGTCCTAGACCCAATCATTGACGGATTTCACCTCACTCGAGTCCTTATGGATGGCGGCAGCAGCATGAACCTGCTTTACCAGGACACAGTGCGCAAAATGGGTATAGACCCCTCACGGATCAAACCCACAAAAACAACCTTTAAAGGCGTCATTCCAGGTGTAGAGGCCCATTGCACAGGCTCAATTACACTGGAAGTGGTCTTCGGATCCCCGGATAACTTCCGAAGCGGAGAATTAATCTTCGATATAGTCCCGTTCCGCATCGGCTATCATGCACTGCTCGGGCGAACCGCATTTGCGAGATTCAACGCGGTACCGCATTATGCATACCTCAAGCTCAAGATGCCAGGACCTCGGGGGGTCATCACAGTTAATGGAAACACAGAGCGCTCTCTCCGCACGGAGGAGCACACTGCGGCCCTCACAGCAGAAGCGCAAAGCAGCCTCTCAAGGCAATCCACTAGTTCGGTGTTTCAAGACCCGGACACTTCAAGCACGCTCGGAGTAATCGGCAACTAGACCGCCTGGCATGATCTGAGCTCGCGTGGCAATGCGGCCCCCACCCCAGTTGCAGCCAAACGGCGAAATCCGTGCCACACGTACATAATTACGCATTAAAAATACCATGGACACAGGTGGGGAGGGGGGCACAACTACGGCATGCCCCAAGACGTGGCTTAAACTGCACTAGGGGCTTCCCGCTTTGTTATCTTTCTCTTTTCAGGACTTTAATCTCTGAAAACCCCATCCGGCAGCATGATTGCCGAACACATGATGCAGCAACCAAGGAGGCAGAAAGCTACGTCACACCACGGAACTCCCAGGTGGATTACGACAACAAGTGAAATATTTGCTCTAATACTATTCCTCAGCTTGCCCTTGGAAGGGACATAGTCCTACTTTTTGCTTATCGCACTATCTGTATCATTCTGCTTTAACGCACCTTTTTGAATAAACAATGCATAGCATTGAGACTATTATTCATTCTTCTTTATATATATATGTGTTCATTAATGACGCCTTGCAACCGTACATTTTGGTACGGCCAATACACCAGGGGCTTAAATACCCCACAATATGGTGTGACAAGTCCGAACACTTTCACAAGTGCGGCACCACGAACTTATAGCATTATATGCATCAGCTCTGAATCATGCCTTTGGTCAAATGTTCGGTTTGCCCGGCTCCTATGTTTTGGTACCTTACGCTCCGCTCTATCAGCTAAGGTAGCACTAGGAGAACTACTGCGATTGTGCCCCGGTTCTGCTGGGCTAAGCACCTCAGTAGAGAAAGCTAAAAACTGACTGTCATGATAAGGCGGGAGACTGGTCGCTGTTCGGCGAGGTTTCGAATCCCTAAAGACTTATGCCGCTTAGAGCGAGGAGCCGGTCCTGTCCGGCTTAAAGGCGTGTATCGCGCCCCGAATTCGGCCTTCCGAATACCAGGGGCTTCACCGAAATTTAAAACTATAGAATTCTATGGCTAAGTGAGAGTGATAAAGCATTATTAGTCCGGTTGCCTTGTTCGCTGTGCTGAGCACCTCCCTCGGAGGACCCAAAAATGGGAACAAGAGTGCTCAGGTTTATCCCGAACACCCCAGCACTCGCGGCATGGGGGCAGAATCCAAGGACTAGCCATCTCTCAGATTGGATACACAGCCAAACAGAAGGTAATATTTTTAATTCAAACAAGCGTTGCATAGCGCATATGAAACAAGCTTTTCATCATACAGGATCACACGAGCAAGTTTACTCAAATATTACATCCTTTGGACATTTGTCCGCTACAAGACGGGCACCCTTCAGGACACCCTCATAATAAATTTCGGGGGTGCGATGCTCCTTGCCCTGCGGCGGCCCTTCCTGGATCAGCTTCACGGCGTCCAGCTTGGCCCATTGCACCTTCACATGGGCGAAAGCCCGGCGTGCACCTTCGATGCAGATGGTCCGCTTGATAACTTCCAGCCGTGGGCAGGCATCCACAAGCCGCCTCACCTGGACGAAGTAGCTGTTGGGAAGTGCGTCGCCAGGCCACATCTGGACTATCAAGCCCTTCATGGCCTATTCGGCCACCTTGTGTATCTCGACCAGCTGCTTTAGCTGGTCGCTCATAGGTGCTGGGTGTTCGGTCCCAGTATACTGGGCCCAGAACAACTTCTCCGTCGAGCTTCCCTCCTCGGCCCAGTAAAATTTTGCGGCATCCGACACGCTGCGGGGAAAATCTGCGAATGCTCGTGGAGAGCTCCGGATCTGGGTAAGTAACAGGTAATTTACTTTAACATGCTTGCTTTGCATATAGAATGCCTTACCCGCCGCTATCTTCTTCATCGCATCAATCTCCTGGAGGGCCTTTTGGGCTTCGGCCTTGGCATTCTTTGCGCTCTCAAGGGCCGTGGCAAGCTCGGACTCTCGAGTCTTCAAGTCAAGCTCCAACGCCTCGTGCTTCGTCACGAGAGCTTGGAGCTCTTGCTGCACCTCGCCCACCCGTGCCTCATGCCTTTCCCGCTCGGTGCGCTCCTTGGCCGCTTTGTCTTCAGCCTCGGATAGCGCTTGCTTCAGGGTCGCCACCTCGTTCGTGGCCCCTGGCAAATTTACGATAATCCTGTCATTTTGCCATAGACTAGGTACTACTTACCTTTGTTCTCCTCGAGCTGCCTCTTGGCAAGGCCGAGCTCTTCCTTGGACCCTTTCAGGTCCTGCTTCAGTACGGCAACCTCCGCAGTCAGTGCGGCAGAGGCCAGCAGCGAAGCCTGCATACGCATATAGACATACTTACATTAGACTCCTGCGATATTGTTTGATCCTCTATTCGGCTTTTCTTTGTGAACACCGAACAGAGCATCAGGGGCTACTGTCTATGCGGTAATATTTTTGTATATTTTAAATACTCACATCAAAGCATGTTAGAAGGCTGGCACAGGCTTCAGTCAGTCCGCTTTTGGCAGACTGAACCTTCTCGATCACCGCACTCATAATAGTGTGGTGCTCTTCGTCGATGGAAGCATTGCGAAGCGCTCCCAGCAGATTGTCCGGTGCCTCTGGATGGACAGAGGTCACCGGCACAGGCGTCTTGCCCCTCTTGGAAGGAGGTCGCCTGCTCGAGTCCGGAACCACTAGAGGTTCCGGCCCGGTGTTCGGCTGAGGGCCGAACTCGGAGCCCTCGGGGGCTTTGCTCCTTCTGCTCCCGGAGTCCGGAAGGTCGCCTTGAGGCGCCTCCGGGATTGTCTCCCCTTGACTCGGTGCCTCTTGAGACAATACCTCAGCATTGTCCGTAGGGCCAGGGGAGGTGGTGGTCGGAAGTGGATCGCTATCCATATCCGACGAGCCCAGGGAGCCATCCGACGATACGTCGATACAGGCTCGTGGCGGTCTGCATAGTCATAATTCGACATTAGGGGAAGCGGTGTGACAAAGATATGCTATGAGTTACTCTGGCATCTGAATACTTACAACTTTTCCAGGGGCTTGTCCCTGAGCAGCCACTCGTTTTCGCCTTCAGCGGCGGTGGTGGAGTAGTCCGGAAGAAGAGTCCTTCCCTTCTTGGACCCTTCGGCCTCCCTAGTTGGGGCGGCCTTCCTTTTCTTGTCTCCCCCGACTGGAGGGGGAGCATCTTCATCTTCCTCCTCGTCTTCGGGGGGGATGCGTCGCGGAGTTTTCGGACGATGAGTCCGATACCCCCTAGCGCCGGGAACTCTTTCGGGTTCCCTTGGCCTTCTTGGTCTTCTCCGACACCTTGTAAGGAGCCGGAGTCAGCATCTTCGTCACAAGAGCGTCTGCTGGGCCTTCAGGCAAAGGAGCCGGATAGTCGATCTATCCGGCCGTCTCCTGCCAGTCCTGTCAAAGGTACGGGAGCTTAGACCCCGCATAGAGTCAAACTATGAAAAACAAGTATCCTGTAAGAGGTAAAACAGCTTACCACGCTGGCTTGGCGCTTCGCGAAGAATCCGCGATGCTCGGTAGTGGGAGGTGGAACCTCGGCACCCTTGAATAGCACCTTCCAGGCATCCTCGTGTGTTGTGTCGAAGAGCCTGTTCAGAGTTCGGTGTTGGGCCGGGTCGAACTCCCACAAGTTGAAACCCCGTTGTTGGCACGGGAGGATCCGGCGGATGAGCATGACCTGGACTACGTTTACGAGTTTGAGCTTTTTTTCACCATGTTTTCAATACATGTTTGGAGTTCGGTCAGCTCTCCCGGACTACCCCAGGACAGGCCCTTCTCTTGCCAGGAGGTGAGCCGCGTGGGGATGCCAGATCGGAACTCGGGGGCCGCTGCCCATATAGGGTCACGCGGCTCCGTGATGTAGAACCACCCCGATTGCCACCCCTTTATGGTCTCCATGAAGGAGCCCTCGAGCCATGTGACGTTGGGCATCTTTCCCACCATGGCGCCTCCGCACTCCGCCTGGCGGCCGCTCACTACCTTCGGCTTGACATTGAAGGTCTTCAGCCATAAGCCGAAGTGGGGCTTGATGCGGAGGAAGGCCTCGCACATGATGGTAAACGCCAAGATGTTGAGGATGAAGTTCGGGGCCAGATCGTGGAAATCCAGGCCGTAGTAGAACATGAGACCCTGGACGAATGGGTGGAGAGGGAATCCCAGTCCGCGGAGGAAATGGGTAAGGAACACTACCCTCTCATGGGGCCTGGGGGTGGGGATGAGCTGCCCCTCATCTGGGAGCCGGTGCGCGATGTCATCGGGCAGGTATCCGGCTCTCCTCAGCTTCTTGATGTGTCCCTCTGTGACGGAGGAGACCATCCACCTGCCTCCCGCTCCGGACATGGTTGGCGAAGGTTGAGGTGGGAAATGCGGACTTGGGCGCTGGAGCTCGAGTGTATGAAAATGGATGAGCAAAGGAGGAAGAAGGCGTGGATGAGAAGGTGAATCCTTATACCTTTATATGGGCGGCCGAAACTATGCGCTCCCACTAGCCTAGTAAAACTCGCTTATCCCCCAAGTGCCGTAAGCGATGGCGTGGTTCGGTTACCCACACCCGTATTGATGAGAATACCGTAATAAGGGGAACACAATCTCTGCTTTGACAAGACGTGTCAAGAAACTGCCTCGCGTTATGTGCGGGGCTAGTTAAAGGAAACGATTCGAATAATTACCGGGCCATGACATAGTATCATGTTGCCAAAACATGTCAGCAGATTAGATTTGTGGAAATATTATTCTTTCTATGGTGGTATGTGGAACTTATTTTGCAGGGTCGGACACTATCCTTGTATTCAAATTCTTCCATGATGTATTCGGAGGAGGAACCCGCCTTGCAATGCCAAAGACAATACTGCGTGCCGGACTCATCGTCATTGAAGCCTGGTTCAGGGGCTACTGAGGGAGTCCTGGATTAGGGGGTCCCCAGACAGCTGGACTATATCCTTTGGCCGGACTATTGGACTATGAAGATACCAGATTGAAGACTTCGTCTCGTGTCCGGATGGGACTCTACTTGGCGTGGAAGGCAAGCTAGGCAATACGGATATGTATATCTCCTCCTTTGTAACCGACCTTGTGTAACCCTAGCCCCTTCGGTGTCTATATAAACCGGAGGGTTTTAGTCCATAGGACAACATACAATCAGACCATAGGCTAGCTTCTAGGGTTTAGCCTCTCCGATATCGTGGTAGATCTACTCTTGTACTACCCATATCATCAATATTAATCAAGCAGGACGTAGGGTTTTACCTCCATCAAGAGGGCCCAAACCTGGGTAAAACATCATGTCCCCTGCCTCCTGTTACCATCCGCCTTAGACGCACAGTTCGGGACCCCCTACCCGAGATCCGCCGGTTTTGACACCGACAGTTTCCAATACGATAAAATTGCAAGAAACTATTTATACTATGCATTGACCTTCACATGATGTGCATGAATTGTTCCTTTATGACATGTGGATGCATAGGAAGAGAGTTAGACTTTGTTGTTGCATGATATATGTTTCTTTGTGCTCAATACTAAATTCCAAATCATTGTTAATTAAAATTGTCTTTGATATACCTTGGGATCCGGGTGGATCAATTACTTGAGCACTTTATGCCTAGCTTAATGGCTTTAAAGAAAGCGCTGCCAGGGAGACAACCCAGAAGTCTTAGAGAGTCATTGTATTATGTTGTGTGCTTTGAAAAAAGATTAAAAACAAAAAAATATAGAGGGAAACCTAAAACTTTTCAAAAAGGAAAGTGAAAGTAAGAAACACGAGCATCGTTGAAGTGGGGGAGCTCCTTGAACTTTGTTCATGCCCATGGAAACTTTGCAAATCTTGAATTGAAGAAATTTTTCAATAAGACTAATTATACCCTTGTACAAATACATTATCCAAGATTTGCCTTTAGGATGATTAGATTGCTTGTTTTGTATGTGCAGTGCAAAAACAAAAACTTTGGCTATAGTGCGTGAATTTACAATTTTTTACTAGAACGTCAAAAGTTTCTAAAACTTTTACACAGTACTTTCATGCAAATTGTTTTTTTCTCAATTTTCAGAATTTTTAGAGTTACAGAAGTATGGTCAATGTTCAGATTGCTACAAACTGTCCTATTTTTTACAGATTCTATTTTTGATGCATTGTTTTGCTTGTTTTGATGGAACTATGGGTTGTATCGTTGGTATAAGATGTGGAGAAGTTAGAATACAGTAGGTATAACACAAAAATAAAATATGACTGGGTTTGCAACTGTACTTAAAGTGGTGATATTACACTAACGGATCTCAGAGGGTTTTGCTAAGTTTTGTGTGATTGAAGTTTTCAAGTTTTGGGTGAGATCGCGATGGATGAAGGAATAAGGAGTGGCAAGAGCCTAAGCTTGGGGATGCTCGAGGAACCCCAAGGTAAATTCAAGGGCTCCCAAGCAACTAAGCTTAGGGATGCTCGAGGAACCCCAATATTTTTATTCGTCACATGATATGCGTAAAATCTTGGAGTGTTGCTTGATTTTTTTTAATAATGCAACATGACGGTATGAGATAGTCCTTGGTTGATTTATAGAATGCTCTTTGTACTTCACTTGTATCTTTTGAGCATGGTCTTATAGAATGCTTCATGTGGTTCACTTATATCATTTGAAGGTTGGATTGCCCGTTTCTCTACACATAGAAAACCGCCATTTGTAGAATGCTCTTTTGCTTCACTTTTATTTGTTAGAACGCGGGAAAATCTTTTGTAGAAAGAATTAAACTCTCTTGCTTCAATTATATCTATTTAGAGAGTCAACATGAATTTGTCATTCACATGGTCAGTCATAAAATCCTACATAAAACTTGTAGATCATAGAATATGATATGTTTGATTCCTTGTAATAGTTTTGCGATATAGAGATGATAATATGTGGGAGGTGTTCGAAATATGCCCTAGAGGCAATAATAAAGTGGTTGTTATTATATTTCCTTGTTCATGATAATTGTCTATTGTTCATGCTATAATTGTGTTATCCGAAAATCATAATACATGTGTGAATACATAGACCACAACATGTCCCTAGTGAGCCTCTAGTTGACTAGCTCGTTGATCAATAGATGGTTATAGTTTCCTAACCATGCACATTGGATGTCATTGATAACGGGATCACATCATTGGGAGAATGATGTGATGGACAAGACCCAATCTTAGGCATAGCACAAGATCGTGTAGTTCGTTTGCTAAAGCTTTTCTAATGGCAAGTATCATTTCCTTAGACCATGAGATTGTGCAACTCCCGGATACCGTAGGAATTCTTTGGGTGTACTAAACGTCAAAACGTAACTGGGTGGCTATAAAGGTACACTACAGGTATCTCCGAAAGTGTCTGTTGGGTTGGCATGAATCGAGACTGGGATTTGTCACTCCGTATGACGGAGAGGTATCTCTGGGCCCACTCAGTAATGTATCATCATAATGAGCTCAATGTGACTAAGCAGTTAGTCACGGGATCATGCATTACGGAACAAGTGACTTGCCGGTAATGTGATTGAACAAGGTATTGGGATACCGACGATTGAATCTCGAGCAAATAACATTCCAATGGACAAAGGGAATTGTATACGGGATTGATTGAATCCTCGACATCATGGTTCATCCGATGAGATCATCATGGAACATGTGGGAGCCAACATGGGTATCCAGATCCTGTTGTTGGTTATAGGCCGGAGAGATGTCTCGGTCATGTCTACATGGTTCCTGAACCCATGGGGTCTACACACTTAAGGTTCGGTGACGCTAGAGTTGTTATGGGAATTAGTATGCGGTTACCGAATGTTGTTCGGAGTCCCGGATGAGATCCCGGACGTCACGAGGAGTTCCGGAATGGTCCGGAGGTGAAGATTTATATATGGGAAGTCATCATACGGTCACCGGAAGTATTCGGGGGTTTGCCGGTATTGTACCGGGACCACCGAAGGGGTTCCGGGGGTCCACCGGGAGGGTCCACCTGCCCCGGAGGGCCCTATGGGCTGTATGTGGAAGGGAACCAGCCCCTAAGTGGGCTGGGCGCCATCCCCCCTTAGGGCCCATGCGCCCAGGGTTTGGGGGAAACCCTAAAGGGGGCCCCCCTTGTTTTGGGGGGCAAGCCCCCTCCCCTTGGCCCCCCCCTCTAGATCTCATCTAGAGGGGCCGGCCCCCTTCCCTTAGCCCTATAAATAGAGGGGAGGAGGGAGGGCTGCAGCACCTTCCGGAGAACAGCAAGCTCCACCACCACGCCATCGTGCTGCCGGAGTTCTTCCCCAACTTCTCCTTCCCCCTTGCTGGATCAAGAAGGAGGAGACGTCCCCTTGCTGCACGTGTGTTGAACGTGGAGGCGCCGTTGTTCGGTGCTTAGATTGGAATCAACCGTGATCTGAATCGCTGTGAGTACGACTTCTTCATCCGCGTTCTTGTAACACTTCCGTCTCGCGATCTTCAAGGGTATGAAGATACACTCCCCTCTCTCTCATTACTAGTCTCTCCCTAGATTGATCTTGGTGATGCATAGAAAATTTTAATTTCTGCAACTATCCCCAACAGTGGTATCATGAGCTAGGTCTATGCGTAGTTTCTTTGCACGAGTACAACACAAGTTGTTGTGGGCGTCGATTTTGTCAATTTACTTGTTGTTACTAGTCTTATCTTGATTCGGCGGCATCGTGGGATGAAGCAGCCCGGACTGACCTTACACGTACACTTACGTGAGAAAGGTTCCACCGACTAACATGCACTAGTTGCATAAGGTGGCTAGCGGGTGTCTTTCTCTCCCACTTTAGTCGGATCGGATTCGGTGAAAAGGGTCCTTATGAAGGGTAAATATAAATTGGCATATCACGTTATGGTTTTGGCGTAGGTAAGAAACATTCTTGCTAGAAACCTATAGCAGCCACGTAAAAACTTGCAACAACAATTAGAGGACATCTAACTTGTTCTTGCAGCATATGTTGTGTGATGTGATATGGCCAAAAGGATGTGATGAATGATATATGGGATGTATGAGATTGATCATGTTCTTGTAATAGGAATCACGACTTGCATGTCGATGAGTATGAAAACCGGTGGGAGCCATAGGAGTTGTCTTAATTTATTGTATGACCTGCGTGTCAATAAAAATGCCATGTAATTACTTTACTTTATTGCTAACCGTTAGCCATAGTAGTAGAAGTAACAGTTAGCGAGACAACTTCATGAAGACACGATGATGGAGATCATGATGATGGAGATCATGGTGTCATGCTAGTGACGATGATGATCATGGCGCCCCGAAGATGGAGATCAAAAGGAGCAAAATGATATTGGCCATATCATGTCACTATTTGATTGCATGTGATGTTTATCATGTTTTTACATCTTATTTGCTTAGAAAAACGGTAGCATAAATAAGATGATCCCTCGCTAAAATTTCAAGAAAGTGTTCCCCCTAACTATGCACCGTTGCGAAGGCTCGTTCTTTCAAAGCACCACATGATGATCGGGTGTGATAGATTCTAACGTTCGAATACAACGGGTGTAAGCCAGATTTACACATGCAAAACACTTGGTTTACTTGACGAGCCTAGCATGTACGGACATGGCCTCGGAACACGAGAGACCGAAAGGTCGAACATGAGTCATATAGTAGATACGATCAACATGGATATGTTCACCGTTGACGAGTAGTCCATCTCACATGATGATCGGACACGGGCTAGTCGACTTGGATCATGAATCACTTAGATGACCAGAGGGATGTTTTATCTAAGTGGGAGTTCATTAAGTAATTTAGATGAACTTAATTATCATGAACTTAGTCTAAAATTGTCTTTACAAATCTATCTTGTAGATCCAATGTCCCATGCTAATGTTGCCCTCAACTTCAATGTGTTCCTAGAGAAAACCAAGCTGAAAGACGATGGTAGCAACTATACAGACTGGGTCCGTAACTTGAGGATCATCCTCATAGCTGCCAAGAAGGCATATGTCCTTGAAGCACCGCTAGGTGAGGCACCCATTTTCCCAGCAACTCAAGACGTTATGAACGCCTGGCAGTCGCGTAGTGATGATTACTCTCTGGTTTAGTGCGGCATGCTTTACAGCTTAGAATTGGGGCTCCAAAAGCGTTTTGAGAAACATGAAGCATATGAGATGTTCCAAGAGCTGAAAATGGTTTTCCAAGCTCATGCCCGGGTCAAGAGATATGAAGTTTCTGACAAGTTCTACAGTTGTAAGATGGAGGAAAATAGTTCTATCAGTGAGCACATACTCGAAATGTCTGGGTTGCACAACCACTTGTCTCAGCTGGGAGTTAATCTTCTAGATGACTCGGTCATTGACAGGATCCTCCAGTCGCTTCCACCTAGCTACAAGAGCTTTGTGATGAACTACAATATGCAAGGGATGGAGAAGTCCATTCCTGAGTTATATTCAATGCTGAAATCAGCGGAGGTGGAGATCAAAAAGGAACATCAAGTGTTGATGGCGAATAAGACCACTAGTTTCAAGAAGGGCAAGGGTAAGAAGAACTTCAAGAAGGACGGCAAGGGAGTTGACGTGCCCGGTAAATCAGTTGCCGGGAAGAAGCTAAAGAATGGACCCAAGCCCGAGACTCGGTGCTTTTATTGCAAGGGAAATGGTCACTGGAAGCGGAACTGCCCCAAGTACTTAGCGGATAAGAAGGCCGGCAATACCAAAGGTATATATGATATACATGTTATTGATGTTTACCTTACTAGCACTTGTAGTAGCTCCTGGGTATTTGATATTGGTGCGGTTGCTCATATTTGTAACTCAAAACAGGAGCTGCGGAATAAGCGGAGACTGGCGAAGGACGAGGTGATGATGTGCGTCGGGAATGGTTCCAAGGTCGATGTGATCGCCGTCGGCACGCTACCTCTACATTTACCTACGGGATTAGTTTTAAACCTCAATAATTGTTATTTAGTGCCATCTTTGAGCATGAACATTGTATCTGGATCTCGTTTAATGCGAGATGGCTACTCATTTAAATTTGAGAATAATGGTTGTTCTATTTATATGAGAGATATGTTTTATGGTCATGCCCCGCTGGTCAATGGTTTATTCTTATTGAATCTCGAATGAGATGTTACACATATTCATAGTGTGAATGCCAAAAGATGTCAGGTTGATAATGATAGTCCCACATACTTGTGGCACTGCCGCCTTGTTCACATTGGTGTCAAACGCATGAAGAAACTCCATGCAGATGGACTTTTGGAGTCTCTTGATTATGAATCATTTGACACGTGCGAACCATGCCTCATGGGCAAAATGACCAAGACTCCGTTCTCCGGAACAATGGAGCGAGCAACCAACTTATTGGAAATCATACATATTGATGTGTGCGGTCCAATGAGCGTTGAGGCTCGCGGTGGCTATCGTTATCTTCTCACCCTCACTGATGACTTAAGTAGATATGGGTATGTCTACTTAATGAAACACAAGTCTGAGACCTTTGAAAAGTTCAAGGAATTTCAGAGTGAGGTAGAGAATCAACATGACAGGAAAATAAAGTTCTTACAATCAGATCGTGGGGAGAATATTTGAGTCACGAATTTGGCACGCACTTAAGGAAATGTGAAATGTGGAAATGTGGAATTAATTAACGGGATCACACCATTAGGAGAATGATGTGATTGACTTGACCCATTCTGTCATCTTAGCACCCGATCGTTTAGTATGTTGCTATTGCTTTCTTCATGACTTATACATGTTCCTATGACTATGAGATTATGCAACTCCCGTTTACCGGAGGAACACTTTGTGTGCTACCAAACATCACAACATAACTGGGTGATTATAAAGGTGCTCTACAGGTGTCTATGAAGGTACTTGTTGGGTTGGCATATTTCTAGATTAGGATTTGTCACTCCGATTGTCGGAGAGGTATCTCTGGGCCCACTCGGTAATGCACATCACTTAAGCCTTGCAAGCATTGCAACTAATGAGTTAGTTGCGGGATAATGTATTACGGAACAAGTAAAGAGACTTGCCGGTAACGAGATTGAACTAGGTATTGAGATACCGACGATCGAATCTCGGGCAAGTAACATACCGATGACAAAGGGAACAACGTACGTTGTTCTGTGGTCTGGCCGATAAAGATCTTCGTAGAATATGTGGGAGCCAATATGAACATCTAGGTTCCGCTATTGGTTATTGACCGGAGACGTGTCTCGGTCATGTCTACATAGTTCTCGAACCCGTAGGGTCCGCACGCTTAACGTTTCGATCACAGTTATATTATGACTTTATATGTTTTGATGTACCGAAGGTTGTTCGGAGTTCCAGATGTGATCACGGACATGACGAGGAGTCTCGAAATGGTAGAGACATGAAGATTGATATATTGGAAGCCTATGTTTGGATATCGGAAGTGTTCCGGGTGAAATCGGGATTTTACCGGAGTACCGGGAGGTTACCGGAACCCCGGGGACTTAATGGGCCTTAGTGGGCCTTGGTGGAAAGAGAGGAGAGGCGGCCAGGGCATGGGCCGCGCCCCCTCCCCCCTAGTCCGAATAGGACAAGTAGAGGGGGGCGGCGCCTGTGACGCCTCGAGACCGTCGCGCCAGGTGTCTTCCAGTGATTCGCTATCATTGTCATGTCATTTGCTTGCGTGTTGCATTTTATCATGTCATCATGTGCATTGCATCATCATGTTTTCTAAACTTGCATCCATCCGGGTTCCCCCAGTTCTGTCCGTTGTCTGTTCTGAGCCCAACCACACTCGCACGCGCCCGCGGCATGTCCGAAATATTATTTTATAAGTGGCCGGAAAATGTTCTTGGAATGGGTTGAAAGTTGGCGTGCGGTCTTATTTTAGTGTACGAAGAACGCATGTCAAGTTTCTTCACATTCGGGGTTCATTTGATAGCCCAACCGTTAAACTATAGCGGCATAATAGCCGGTCTAACGTCGGACGTTTTCGGTCTCCGGAAACAGTCGTCGGGTCTCTCTCTCTCTTCTCTTCTCTCAGCTCGAGACCGTCTACACAGTCCACTGCTTACCGCCAGGCCCAACCTAACCTCTCTCGTCAGCCCGCGGCCCTCCTCGCGTGCGCGTCCGAAACTTCCCTGGACCCGACCTGGGCAGTCGTCACCATTGTGTCCGGATCATCCCCAAACATCTACAAAACGTCTCCGTTTTGTTATTTGCGCTCCCTAGCCTATTTTTCCCGACCGTCTAATTACGATTGAAGGGACGGATTAGCCCCTAACCTATTTCACCTGATGTATATATTTGGTCCAACCCTAAAAATTAGGAGGTCTGTCCCATCCACCCTCCTGCCCGCCGCCACCTACCTACCCTCTCCATCTTGGGATCCATCCCCTCCTTGTTTTCAGCACCAGCCAACTAGCGCCAGCCTCCACCTTCCCTGAGCCACCCATCGATCCAGCCCCGTCGCGATCCTCTGCTCGACCTCCACGCACTCGCAGCCTCCTCTGCCTGTCAAGTTTCACCGCCAACCTCCACGCCGGCGAGCGAACCAGCAGCCACCAGATGAGCGCCGGCCGCCCCCTCCTTCTCCACCTTCCCGTGCTCCTCCCGTTTCCCCCTCTCTCAACTCTCTCTCTGTTCCTTTCTGCCCCAGGATGAAGCTCCGTCGCCATGGAGCTTTGCTGTCAGGCACCGCACCGTCCATCGTCTACGCGCCAAGCTGCCGTCGCCAAGACCTTGTCTCCGCCCAGATCCACTCGGCGCCTCCCGTTCAAGTCCCAGCACCCGCTCGTTTTCTTCTTCCTGGAGCGAAAGAGCCACTTGCTCGATCCCTGCTTCACAAACAGAGGACGAGCGCCATGCCCGCTCGTCTTGACCTCTCCTGCCTCGCTCGCCCGCCTGCCCCGAGCGCTCAAGCCCCCACGTTGCCCCGGCATCGATTGTACCTGGGGTCGATTTGATCCTCTGGATCAATCTCTCCAGCCCATCTGTCCTCTGGTGAGCTCCCCTACTGTCGGGCCGTGGCCCATTTGCTTCTGCGCCATCCGACGCTCGTGAGCGCACGCTAATATGTTGCACTTGCTCCTGTTCCAGCCCAGTTCAACTCAGATTCGGCCCGTTATGTTATTTCCTTGCCAAGACGAATTTTCTATTTAATCTAGTGACGGCGGATTTATAGAAAACCCCCCTAGTTTCACGCATTTAATAACTCATCATCCATGCACCGGATTAAAATGATTTATATATGAAAGTTGCTTAGAATTTTGTGTAGTTTCATAATATGTCATTTCCATCCATGTTAAAAATGTTTGAAATGTTGTTTGTTTTAATTTGCTTAAATAACTTGCTAAAATGATTTAATTCATAACTTAATAACCATAGCTCGGTTTTAAATAAACTTTATATGCATTTGGGGTAGAAAATTGCCTAGTTTAACATGGTGCATTTTTCTTGCATGTTTAATAACTCTAAAATTGTGTTTAGGGCAGAACAGTACCAAACCTAAAATATGCACATGAGGAGTTTCCGGACTTGTTGTTTGTTGTTCCGGCCTCATTTAAACTTGCCTAGATAGGTAGTTTTCTTTTGCTTCACCTCTTACCATGTTAAGAACATTTAATATTGTCGGGTACCTAAATGAGAGTGAACTAAATAATGAATGTGGTGTTTCGTCAATATGCAATGGAGTTGCATGTTGAGCTCCACTTAATTTGTAGGATTGTTCGTGCATTTTGCCATGCCATGCTTCATTAAACCGGACATGCATCATACTTGTTTGTGCATCGTGCCATGTTCATGTGGTGGTTGTTTACTATGTTCGTTTGCTTCTTTCCAGTGTTGCTTCGTCGGGTTGGTTCCGATAACGTCGCGTTTGTGAGGATCCGTTCGACAATGTCCGTTTGTCTTCTTCATGGACTCGTTCTTGTCCCTTGCGGGATCTCAGGCAAGATGACCATACCCTCGAAATCACTTCTATCTTTGCTTGCTAGTTGCTCGCTCTTTTGCTATGCCTATGCTGCGATACCTACCACTTGCTTATCATGCCTCCCATATTGTTGAACCAAGCCTCTAACCCACCTTGTCCTAGCAAACCGTTGTTTGGCTATGTTACCGCTTTGCTCAGCCCCTCTTATAGCGTTGTTAGTTGCAGGTGAAGATTGGACCTTGTTCCATGTTTGGAACATGGATATTTCATTGGGATATCAGAATATCTCTTATTTAATTAATGCATCTATATACTTGGTAAAGGGTGGAAGGCTCGGCCTTATGCCTGGTGTTTTGTTCCACTCTTGCCGCCCTAGTTTCCGTCATATTGGTGTTATGTTCCCGGATTTTGCGTTCCTCACGTGGTTGGGTTATAATGGGAACCCCTTGATAGTTCGCCTTGAATAAAACTCCTCCAGCAAGGCCCAACATTGGTTTTACCATTCGCCACCTAGCCTTTTTCCCTTGGGTTCTGCAGACTCAAGGGTCATCGTTATTTAAACCCCCGGGCCAGTGCTCCTCTGAGTGTTGGTCCAACCTGTCAGCTGCCGGTGGCCACCAGGGGCAACTCTGGGCTGGCCTACCGAAACCTTGGACAATCCGGTTTGCCCTGAGAAAGAGATATGTGCAGCTCCTATCGGGATTTGTCGGCACATTCGGGTGGCTTTGCTGGTCTTGTTTTACCATTGTCGGAATGTCTTGTAACCGGGATTCCGAGTCTGGTCGGGTCTTCCCGCTAGAAGGAATATCCTTCGTTGACCGTGAGAGCTTGTGATGGGCTAAGTTGGGACACCCCTGCAGGGTTTTGAACTTTCAAAAGCCGTGCCCGCGGTTATGGGCAGATGGGAATTTGTTAATGTCCGGCTGTAGAAAACCTAAAGTTGATCTTAATTAAAATGCATCAACCGCGTGTGTAACCGTGATGGTCTCTTTCCGGCGGAGTCCGGGAAGTGAACACGGTGTTGGAGTTATGCTTGACGTAGGTTGTTCTAGGATCACTTCTTGATCATAGTTGTTCGACCGTGCTTTGCCTTATCTTCTCGCTCTCATTTGCGTATGTTAGCCACCATATATGCTAGTCGTTTGCTGCAGCTCCACCTCATACCTTTTACCTTACCCATAAGCTTAAATAGTCTTGATCGCGAGGGTGTGAGATTGTTGAGTCCCCATGACTCACAGATACTTCCAAAACCAGTTTGCAGGTGCCGATGATACCGTGCAGATGACGCAACCAAGCTCAAGGAGGAGCTCGATGAAGATCTTGGCCTTTGTGTTACTTCGTTCTAGTTGATCAGTAGTGGAGCCCAGTTGGGGTCGATCGGGGATCTGTATCGCTTTTGGGGTAGTCTTCTTTTATTTTGGTTCCCTAGTCGGACCTTGAGTGTATTTGGATGAATGTAATGCTTTATTCATGTATTGTGTGAAGTGGCGATTGTAAGCCAACTATGTATCTCCTTCCCTTATGTATTACATGGGTTGTGTGAAGATTACCTCACTTGTGACATTGCTTTCAATGCGGTTATGCCTCTAAGTCATGCTTCGACACGTGGGAGATATAGCTGCATCGAGGGCGTTACAAGTTGGTATCAGAGCCTTCCCCGACCTTAGGAGCCCCCTGCTCGATCGAATCACTGGCATTATTGAGTCTAGAAATGTTTTGAGTCATTTAGGATTATATATAACGGAGAGTTAGGAATTCTTTTTACTCCTCAGTCCCTTCGTCGCTCTGGTAAGGCATCCTGACATAGAGTTTTGACTCTTCTCTTCTCAAATTTCACTAAAAAAATTTAGGATCACGCGGGTATCTTGGAATCGTTCCGATCGATTTGTGACGAGAACATTGTTCTTGGTGCCTCCTGTCATTTAGGGGTTGTGGCAGTGTCCCGGGGAGTTGAGCTCCGAGGTGTTGTCATCACAATTTTATCGTTGCAGTTCTGGAATACCTGAGTTTAGTTTCGCCGACATCGAAAATCTCTTTTATGCAGTTGTTGGTGAGATAACCTCAACGCCACCCAGTACTGGGGCGGGAGTTCGGGAATATTGCCATAACTCGTATAACGGATGCTTTCCGAAGGTTGAGGTAAACGATTTCCGAAGGTTTCTTGGTTATGTGTTGAAGGATGGATACAGTTGGATGTAGGATTTGCTAGTTTTGGGTGAGATATTATGCTTCCCCTGTATCCCCAACACCTGATTGCATAACCGGAAAAATTCGGGAGTTTATAAGTGGGAATTCAAGTAGCTCTTAGGATATCGTTCCGACGGATATATGATATGAAATTGGGGTTCGACGTCTAGTGGTCCGCCTATTCACGGTTGGTTTTACAGTGGTCTCGTTGTGTCTTAAAGAGTCCTTGGCTATGCCGACTCGGGGACGCTTCGTATGTCATGTGCACTGCCTTGTACATGATGGTGCTGTACGATCGATCCCATGTAGGCCCCACTATGAAAACTTCGGACGAAATCTCTATCATATGTTTGTTCCGGCTTATTTTGCAAGCCAATCCTTTGTTTTGTTTTGAGTTGTGGTATTCGAGTTGCTTCAATGTCAGGTGTTTGATTCCATACCTTCCCCAAATGGTGTTCTCAAACTCCGACGCGAATACTAATCCTTCATGATAATCGAGATTGTCATGTCAATCCTTTTTCAACCGGTGTGGTTCTCTTCAAGATGATCATATCATTTTTTTTCATCCGCAAGATCAACTCAATGTCTTCTCAATGTTATTTGTTCTTCCCAAATTGTCTTTGTTTTCCCACCCTCCCACCCTTTTTCTTCAAGGATTCAGATTTCTTAATCAAGTATCCTTTTATTAATGGGAAGTCTCTCCATTCAGTTCCGTCAATGCTCTTACCCGGTGATTCTCAAGAAGATACTAACGGAGCTTCAAGTTATCATTATTCGTTCTTTTTCTTCTCCGGTGGATTCAATTCAAGCTTTCGGTGTTGATCATATCTTTTTCCTCGTTTCAAATACCCTCTCATGCCGGTGCTCCTCATATTCATTCACTTCTCGCTATTCTATTATTCCGGAGTGCTGAAGATATCTCCAAGATTCGTGTTTCCACTCTGTTTTCATTCAAGCTCTTTCGAGGATGTCATCTCTTTCAAGCCATTTAATTCTACCGGTGCAATATCTCTTTTCAAGTAATAGCTCAATGGTGTATCTTTGAGTGGGCCCTAACCCACATGTCTTTTTCTAGGATCTTACCTGACTCTTCTTATTTTCCCGGAGCTATCCTCAAATTTCTTTTCGAAGTTTGACGTAAGAATGATTTATCATCAGTCAAATGTCTTTCTCCAAGATCTTCCAAATTCATTTCATCATTGGTTCAACTTTTCCATTATTCTTCATTCCGGAGTATCTCAACAATTCTTGGTGGTGTTTCTAGTTGTCATTCTCTGTATTTGAAGACCGAAGAAGATTTTTTTTCTCAATATTGCTCCATTATCTTCCAGATTCATGATGCTAGCTTGCCGCCATTCCCTCATAATTTTTTCATTGTGAAAATTCTTTTTACCTATCCGGAGCAATTCAAGATTCTTCTCAGTTTGTTATCCGGAGTCCATCAATTCTGGATTATTCATGTCAGCTTCCAGTTATCATTCTCCAATCATACCGATGCATCATTCAAGTATATTCTACATGATGGTTCATCAAGGATTTAATTCCTTCTCGAATTTTTCATCGAGATTCTTTTCTAGGGAGCTCAAGTATTCTTCATCTTGCTATCTGGAGTGCAATTTTTTTCTTCCGTATAATTGGAGGTGGTATTATGTCATTCTTGATAATTTGAGTTCATGTTTCATGATTCACGTGTTGACAAGGATGAGATATTTTAAATCCATCAATCTCGTCATTTGAGTTATCTTGGGTTATATTCCACCTAAAGCCTTCCCTAAGGATTGTTACTATTTATGGTGCTTATAAAGGACCCAAGTTCTTCTTTCATCCTTCCGGTGAAATAAGCTTTCTCGTCTCCTTGTTCATACCAATCCAATTCTTTTTCCCGTGAGTGGCAGGTTGTCACCTCATAATTTTGAGATGTATTCCATAAGACCATATCAAGCTAATTCTTTTCATTGTTGGTTTTTCCAACAACTCCGTTCGACCCTTCTCCTAAAGATGCCTCTTCAAGCTCTTTTGTGGCAGAAGTTGGCATTTTCTTCTTAATTCTCCTATTTCAATTATCTATCTTCTATTTCTTCCTACCGGAGGCGTTGTGATGTTGCTCTCTTCAACCCATCTTCTTGTTTTTTCAGGATCGTGTTCTTTTCTTGGTTTATCCATTTAACTAGAGTGTTGTGTCCTCTGCTCAAGTTCTTTCCATCTTATCAAGTTTCATATCACTTTTCAATCGGAGTGCTGTCTGAATTTGTTCTTCCTTGTTCCTCTTTCCTAACAAAGTGTTTTCAACTTCGTTCATCTCCGTTGTTTTCTTTTCTCAAAATGGTTTAAACTCTTAAGGTTCTTTGGTTTCACTCGTTTTTCGAAGAAGCAACTTATTTTTACCCCTTCTCTTTCTCTTCCGTTTTCCCTCCGGTGCCATCCTAGATCTCGGGACGAGATCCTCTCACAGTGGTGGAGTGTTGTGACGCCCCAAGACCGTCGCGCCAGGTGTCTTCCAGTGATTCGCTATCGTTGTCATGCCATTTGCTTGCGTGTTGCATTTTATCATGTCATCATGTGCATTGCGTCATCATGTTTTCTAAACTTGCATCTGTCCGGGTTCCCCCAGTTCCATCCATTGTCCGTTCTGAGCCCAACCACACTCGCACGCGCCCGCGGCATGTCCGAAATATTATTTTATAAGTGGCCGGGAAATGTTCTCGGAATGGGTTGAAAGCTGGCGTGCGGTCTTATTTTAGTGTAGGAAGACCGCCTGTCAAGTTTCTTCGCATTCGGGGTTCGTCTGATAGCCCAACCGTTAAACTATAGCGGCATAATAGTCGGTCTAACGTCGGATGTTTTTGGTCTCCGGAAACAGTCGCTGGGTCTCTCTCTCTCTCTTCTCTTCTCTCAGCTCGGGACCATCTACACAGTCCACTGCTTACCGCCAGGCCCAACCTAACCTCTCTCGTCAGCCCGCGGCCCTCCTCGTGTGCGCGTCCGGAACTTCCCTGGACCCGACCTGGGCAGTCTTCACCGTTGTGCCCGGATCATCCCCAAACATCTACAAAACGTCTCTGTTTTCTTATTTGGGCTCCCTAGCCTATTTTTCCCGACCGTCCGATTACGATTGAAGGGACGGATTGGCGCCTAACCTATTTCACCTGATGTATATATTTGGTCCAACCCTAAAAATTAGGAGGTCTGTCCCATCCACCCTCCTGCCCGCCGCCACCTACCTACCCTCTCCATCTTGGGATCCATCCTCTCCTTGTTTTCAGCACCAGCCAACTAGCGCCAGCCTCCACCTTCCCTGATCCACCCATCGATCCAGCCCCGTCGCGATCCTCTGCTCGACCTACACGCACTCGTAGCCTCCTCTGCCTGTCAAGTTTCACCGCCAACCTCCACGCCGGCGAGCGAACCAGCAGCCACCAGATGAGCGCCGGCCGCCCCCTCCTTCTCCACCTTCCCATGCTCCTCCCGTTTCCCCCTCTCTCAACTCTCTCTCTCTCTGTGTTCCTTTCTGCCCCAGGATGAAGCTCCGTCGCCATGGAGCTTTGCTGTCAGGCACCGCACTGTCCATCGTCTACGCGCCAAGCTGCCGTCGCCAAGACCTTGTCTCCGCCCAGATCCACTCGGCGCCTCCCGTTCAAGTCCCAGCACCCGCTCGTTTTCTTCTTCCTGGAGCGAAAGAGCCACTTGCTCGATCCCTGCTTCACAAACAGAGGACGAGCGCCATGCCCGCTCGCGTTGGCCTCTCCTGCCTCGCTCGCCCGCCTGCCCCGAGCGCTCAAGCCCCCACGTTGCCCCTGCATCGATTGTACCTGGGGTCGATTTGATCCTCTGGATCAATCTCTCCAGCCCATCTGTCCTCTGGTGAGCTCCCCTACTGTCGGGCCGTGGCCCATTTGCTTCTGCGCCATCCGACGCTCGTGAGCGCACGCTAATATGTTGCACTTGCTCCTGTTCCAGCCCAGTTCAACTCAGATTCGGCCCGTTATGTTATTTCCTTGCCAAGACGAATTTTCTATTTAATCTAGTGACGGCGGATTTACAGAAAACCCCCCTAGTTTCACGCATTTAATAACTCATCATCCATGCACCGGATTAAAATGATTTATATATGAAAGTTGCTTAGAATTTTGTGTAGTTTCATAATATGTCATTTCCATCCATGTTAAAAATGTTTGAAATGTTGTTTGTTTTAATTTGCTTAAATAACTTGCTAAAATGATTTAATTCATAACTTAATAACCGTAGCTCGGTTTTAAATAAACTTTATATGCATTTGGGGTAGAAAATTACCGAGTTTAACATGGTGCATTTTTCTTGCATGTTTAATAACTCTAAAATTGTGTTTAGGGAAGAAAAGTACCAAACCTAAAATATGCACATGAGGAGTTTCCGGACTTGTTGTTTGTTGTTCCGGCCTCATTTAAACTTGCCTAGATAGGTAGTTTTCTTTTGCTTCACCTCTTACCATGTTAAGAACATTTAATATTGTTGGGTACCTAACCAAGAGTGAACAAAATAATGAATGTGGTGTTTCGTCAATATGCAACGGAGTTGCATGTTGAGCTCCACTTAATTTGTAGGATTGTTCGTGCATTTTGCCATGCCATGCTTCATTAAACCGGACATGCATCATACTTGTTTGTGCATCGTGCCATGTTCATGTGGTGGTTGTTTACTATGTTTGTTTGCTTCTTTCCGGTGTTGCTTCGTCGTGTTGGTTCCGATAACGTCGCGTTTGTGAGGATCCGTTCGACAATGTCCATTTGTCTTCTTATTGGACTCGTTCTTCTCCCTTGCGGGATCTCAGGCAAGATGACCATACCCTCGAAATCACTTCTATCTTTGCTTGCTAGTTGCTCGCTCTTTTGCTATGCCTATGCTGCGATACCTACCACTTGCTTATCTGTAACGCCCCGAGTCCGATGTGCCAGGTGTCTTCCAGTTAGTCGCTGCGTTGCCATGTCATTTGCTTGTGTGTTGCATTTCATCATGTCATCTTTTGCATAGCATCATCATGTTTTCACAACTTGCATTAGTCCGGGTCTCCCAGTTCCGTCCGTTGTCCGTTCTGAGCCCAGACCCACTTGCACGCGCCCGCGGCATGTCCGAAATAGTATTTTATAAGTGGCCATAAAATGTCCTCAGAATGGGACGAGAGTTGACGTGCGGTCTTATTATAGTGTAGATAGACCGCCTGTCAAGTTTCGTCACATTCGGAGTTCGTTTGATAGCCCAACCGTTAAACTATAGTGACATTATAGCCAGTCTAACGTCGGACGTTTTCGGTCTCCGGAAACAGCCGCCGGGCCTCTTCTTCTCTTCTCTACTCTCAGACCACCTAGTTCCCCCTCCGCTTCGGACCGCACGATCGCGATCCGAGGGTCCAAAACGGAGCAAACCCCTCTCCAAACCCTAATCCTAGCCCACCTACTATAAATAGACCACTTCCCCTTCCAAATCGGGTCCAAACCTAGCCTAGCCCCTTCCCAAACCTCCAGCCGCCGCATCAACCTCGAAGCCCGCGCCGACTAACCAGGTCCACCACCTCCTCCTCATTTTCCGGTGCCCTCCACCTCACACCCGCCACTTGGCGCGCCCAGATTGGCTCAGCCACCGCCCGCAGCCGCCCGTGGCCACTCGCAGGCGGCCACGTGGCCTCTCCTCGCTTTTCCCTGTCTCCCTGCGCCGCTGTGGCCCGCCAGGACCCAGATCGGGCCCTGGGAAGCCGCCCGAGCCCAAGTCGTCGCCCGTTCGCTCCTCGCTGCACCTCCTTGATCCGTTCTGGATCGGGAGGGAGGCCGCCGCTCGAGCTCCCGCAAGACCCGTCGGCCACCGTAGCCCACCTCACCGCCGGCGACCCTTGCTGCGAAACATCGCCCAGGTCGCGTCCCCTGCCGCCCCTCTCCTCCTATCCTCCATTTTCCCTTCCGCCTTCTCTTAAATCTCTCTCTCTGACCATGGATAGCGTCGCCGCCCGGAGCTTCTCGCTACCGCCCAGCTTCCGCCGTCGCCCAGATTCGCCGGATCCGGCAAGCTGCCGTCCAGATCCGCCCGTCTCCGCCAGTCCCTGACATCGCCGGAGCCGCTTCCCACCGTGTCATCGTTCTCATCACTGGCAACTGCCACTGCCTGAACCTGTCTCTGCTTCGAGCAGAGGAGGACGAGCGCGCCTGCTGGGCTGCCTCCCTCGCACGCGCATGGTCCGGTTTCAGCCCGGTCCAGCAGCGCCCCGCGCCTGGGCCACTTTCCGCAAGCCGGCCCAGGAGGCCCAATGTGAGCAGCGCAGTCCCAGCAAATTCGGCCCGTTTCTATTTTTTTCCTGTCCAGCGGATTTAGCTATTTTCCCAGAGAGTGCTAGTTTTTCAGAATAGTCCCTAGGCAACATACATATAATAACTCCGAATTTGTGCATCGGATTAAATGAATTATATATGAAAAATGCTTAGAATTATGAGTAGGTTAATTATATGCCACTTTCATCCATGTTTAAAATGTCTAAAATAATGTTTGTTTAAATTTGCTCCTATGTCATGCTAAAATGATTTATTTCATAACTAAATAACCGTAGCTTCGATTTAAATAATCTTTATATGTAAATGGGGTAGAAAAATGCCTAGATTTACTTGGTGCACTCATCTTGCATGTTTAACAACTTTAAAATGATGCTTAGGGCAGAACAGTAACAAACCTTAAAATATGCATATGGAGTTTTACCGGAATTGTTGTCCTTTGTTTCCGGCCTCATTTAAACTTGCCTAGATAGGTAGTTTTCATTTGCTTCACCCTCTTGCCATGTTTAACAACATTTAATATTGTTGAGTTCATAAACGAGATCGAACTAAATAAGTCATGTGGTGTTCCGTCAATATGCAACTCATTTCATATTGAGCTCCACTTAATTTGTAGAATTGCTTGTGCATTTCGCCATGCCATGCTTCATTAAACCGGGTATGCATCATACTTGATTGTGCATCATGCCATGCGTATGTGATGGTTGATTACTTTGTTGTTTGGTTCTTTCCGGTGTTGCTTCTTCGGGTTGGTTCCGAGAACGTCGTGTTTGTGAGGATCCGTTCGACTATGTCCGTTTGCCTTCTTCGTGGACTCATTCTTCTTCCTTGCGGGATCTCAGGCAAGATGACCATACCCTCGAAATCACTTCTATCTTTGCTTGCTTAGTTGCTCGCTCTTTTGCTATGCCTATGTTGCGATACCTACCACTTGCTTATCTGTCCACGCATATTGTTGAACCAAGCCTCTAACCCACCTTGTCCTAGCAAACCGTTGTTTGGCTATGTTACCGCTTTGCTCAGCCCCTCTTATAGTGTTGTTAGTTGCAGGTCAAGATTGAAGTTTGTTCCTTGTTGGAACATGGAGATGTTGTTCCTTGTTGGAACATGATTATTTTGTTGGGATGTCACAATATCTATTATTTAATTAATGCATCTATATACTTTGTAAAGGGTGGAAGGCTCGGCCTTATGCCTGGTGTTTTGTTCCACTCTTGCCGCCCTAGTTTCCGTCATATCGGTGTTATGTTCCCGGATTTTTGCGTTCCTTACACGGTTGGGTCATAATGGGAACCCCTTGACAGTTCGCCTTGAATAAAACTCCTCCAGCAAGGCCCAACCTTGGTTTTACCATTTGCCACCTAGCCTTTTTCCCTTGGGAGTCGCACATCCCGAGGGTCATCTTTATTTTAACCCCCCGGGCCAGTGCTTGTCTAAGTGTTGGTCCAAACTAGAGCCACTTGCGGCGCCACCTCGGGGAAACTTGAGGGCTGGTTATAGCTGTACGTAGTGTTCATCCGGTGTTGCCCTGAGAATGAGATATGTGCAGCTCCTATCAGGATGTCGGCGCATCGGGCGGTCTTGCTGGACTTGTTTTACCATTGTCGAGGATGTCTTGTAACCGGGATTCCCGCTAGAAGGAATATCCTTCGTTGACTGTGAGAGCTTGTGATGGGCTAAGTTGGGACACCCCTGTAGGGATATGATCTTTCGAAAGCCGTCCCCGCGGTTATGGGCAGATGGGAATTTGTTAACGTCCGGTTGTAGAAAACCTGAAGTTGACCTTAATTAAAATACATCAACCCCGTGTCTAACCGTGATGGTCTCTTCCGACGGAGTCCGGGAAGTGAACTCGGTGTTGGAGTTATGCTTGATGTAGGTTGTTCTAGGATCACTTCTTGCTCATACTTTTATCGACCGTGCTTTGCCTTCTCTTCTCGCTCTCATTTGCGTATGTTAGCCACCATATATGCTAGTCGCTTGCTGCAGCTCCACCTCATACCTTTACCTTACCCATAAGCTTAAATAGTCTTGATCGCGTGGGTGTGAGATTGCTGAGTCCCCGTGACTCACAGATACTTCCAAAACCAGTTTGCAAGTGCCGATGTTTCTGAGAAGGTGACGCAAACAAGCTCAAGGAGGAGCTAGATGAAGATCTTGTCCTTTATCTTGTTTCGTTTCCAGTTGATTAGTAGTGGAGCCCAGTTGGGGTCCATCGGGGATCTGTGTAGCATTTGGGGTAGTCTTCTTTTATTTTGGGTTCCGTAGTCGGACCTTGATTGTATCTGGTTGATGTAATGCTTTATTCATGTAATTGTGTGAAGTGGCGATTGTAAGCCATCTATGTATCTCTTTCCCTTATGTATTACATGGGTTGTGTGAAGATTACCTCACTTGCGACATTGCTTTCAATGCGGTTATGCCTCTAAGTCGTGCTTCGACACGTGGGAGATATAGCCGCATCGAGGGTGTTACAAGTTGGTAATCAGAGCCTTCCCCGACCTTAGGAGCCCCCCTGCTTGATCGAATAGCTGGCGTTGTTGAGCCTAGAAAAATGTTTTGAGTCATTTAGGAATTATATATCGGAGAGTTAGGAATTATTTTTACTCCTCACTCCCTTCATCGCTCTGGTAAGGCATCCTGACATAGAGTTTTGACTCTTCTCTTCTAAAATTTCACTATATTTTTTTAGGATCACGCGGGTATCTTGGAATCATTCCGATGGTTTTGTGACGAGAACATTGTTCTTGGTGCCTCCTGTCATTTAGGGGTTGTGGCAGTGTCCCGGGGAGTTGAGCTCCGAGGTGTTGTCGTCACAATTTTATCGTTGCAGTTCTGGAATACCTGAGATTAGTTTCGCCGACATCGAAAATCTCTTTTATGCAGTTGTTGGTGAGATAACCTCGACGCCACCCAATACTGGGGCGAGAGTTCGGGAGTATTGCCATAACTCGTATAACGGATGCTTTTCGAAGGTTGAGGTGGACGATTTCCGAAGGTTTCTTGGTTATGTGTTGAAGGATGGATACAGCTGGATGTAGGATTTGCTAGTTTTGGGTGAGATATTATGCTTCCCCCGTATCCCCAACACCTGATTGCATAAACGGAAAGTTTCGGGAGTTTATAAGTGGGAATTCAAGTAGCTCTTAGGATATCTTTCCGACAGATGTATGATTTGAAATTGGGGTTCGACGTCTAGTGGTCCGCCTATTCACGGTCGGTTTTACAGTGGTCTCGTTGTGTCTTAAAGAGTCCTTGGCTATGTCGACTTGAGGACGCTTCGTATGTCATGTGCATTGCCATGTACATGATGGTGCTGTACGATCGAGCCCGTGTAGGCCCCACCACAAAAATTTCGGACAAAATCTCTATCATATGTTTGTTCCGGCTTATTCTACAAGCCAATCCTTTGTTTTTGGTCTTGAGTTGTGGTATTCGAGTCGCTTCGAAGTCAAATGTTGATTCCATATCTTTCCTAAGCGGTGTTATCATACCCCGATGTGAACACTAATCCTTCTCGATCATCGAGTTTGTCATGTCAATCCTTTTTAAACCGGTGTGCTTCTCTTCAAGTGGATCCGATCATTGCAACATCTGCAAGATCAAGTATCAGTTCTTCTCAACGGTGTTTGTTTCATCCGTCCCCAAGTTGCCTTTGTTTTCCCGCCCACCTACCCTTTTTCTTCGACGACTCAGATTTCTTAATCAAGTATCCTTTTATTATTGTGAAGTCCGTCAATGTTCTTACCCGGTGTTTTCCATGAAGATGGTCTACTAGCTCATCTTTCATCATTCTTTTTCTTCTCCGGTGGATTCAATTCAAGCTTTTGGTGTTGATCATATCCTTTCCTCGTTTCAGAAGTTTTATCATACCGGTTCTCATCATATTCATTCATTTCTCGCTATTCAATTATTCTGGAGTGCTGAAGATATCTCGGAAGCCTCATCTTTTCCTTCAAGATCCGTTCAAACCTATTTCGAGGTTGTTATCTCATTCTAGCCGTTTAATTCAACCTGTGCATTCTCTCTTTTAAATTGTTCTACGGTGTATCTTTTGAGTGGGCCCTAACCCACAGGTCTTTTCCCCAGGATCTTACCTGACTCTTCTAATTTCCGGAGTTATTCTCATATTCATCTCAAAGTTTGACGTAAGAATGATTTATCATCAGTCAAATGCCTTTCTCCAAGATCGGTTAAATTCTTTTCATCGTTGGCTCAACCTTTTCCATTCTTCATTCCGGAGTGCCTCAACAATTCTTGGTGGTGTTTCTCGTCGTCTTTCTCGGATTTTGAAGACCGAAGAAGAATTTTTTCTCTCAATCTTGCTCTTTTCTCTTCAAGATTCGTGATTCTAGCTTTATGCCATTCTCTCATAATTATTTTCGGTTGTGAGAATTCTTTTCACCCATCCGGAGCAATTCAGGAGTCTTTTTAGTTTGATTATCCGGGCCCATCATCTCAGAGTTATTCATTCCAGCCTTCAGCTCTCATACTCTAAATCATACCGCGGCTTAAATCAAGGATTCTCTAATCAGCTCGTAATCTCTGCGTTCTCATGGATCTAAATTCTCTCAAGTATCTTCGTTCTTTATATAATTCTTCCCGGTGTTTCTTTATCTTTACTTCATTCATTTCTAATTCTTACGGTGGTTCGTTCAAGATTTCTCTTCCGTATCAATTCATTCGTGGTTTCAATTCTACCGGTGGTTCGTTGAAGACCTTCCTCAAGTTTGCACTATATCTATCTTAATCCTTTCTACGAGAATAAGTAGTAAGCCAAATCCATTGCTTGTCATCAATCTAAATTGGTGAAGGATAAGCATAACATAATTCTTATTCTTGTTTCATCCTAATGATTAATTATTTATTCCGGAGGCTCATCAAATTCTCGGTTCGAGATGCTTTATCTATTCTTTTCCCGGAGTTCCAAGCTTTCTCAATTATTTCATTGCGAAGATCCATCTAATCATTGCAAGGCTTCACCTTGTGTTCTCTACTTATCTTTCCTTTCATTTGATTATTCTTTTGTTACCGGAATTCTTCATGGAGGCTCTACATGATGGTTCACCAAGGATTTAATTCCTTCTCGAAGTGTTCATCAAGTTTCTTTTCAGACGAGTTCAAGCATTCTTCATCTTGCTATCCGGAGTGCAATTCTTTCTTCCGTATCATTGGAGGTGGTATTATGTCATTCTTGATAATTTGAGTTCATGTTTCATGATTCACATGTTGTTAAGAATGAGATATTTTAAACCCATCAATCTCGACATTGGAGTTATCTGTGGTTATAGTTCACCTAAAGCCTTCCCTAAGGATTGTTGCTAATTATGGTGCTTATAATGACCCAAGTTCTTCATTTATCCTCCCGATGAAATAAGTTTTCTCGTCTCCTTGGTCATATCAATCCAATTCTTTTCCCGTAAGTGGCAGGTTGTCACCTCATAATTTGAGATGTATTCCATAAGACCATATCAAGCTTATTCTTTTTGTTGTTCGTTTTTTTCCAACAACTCCGTTCTAGCATTTGTTGTAAGCGTGCTCTCTCAAGATCTTGGTTCCCTTCGTTCATTCCATTCCATTCTTACTTTTGTTCCGGAGGCATTGTGATGTTGCTCTCTTCAACCCATCTTCTTATTTTATCAGGATCGTGTTCTTTTCGTGCATATCCTTTTAACTGGAGTATTGTGCCCCTTTGTTCAAGTTCTTTTCGCCTTATCAAGCCTTGCATCTCTTTTCAACTGGAGTGCTGTCCGAATTTGTTCTTCCTTATTACTCTTCCCTACCGGAGTGCTTTCAACTTTGTTCTTCCTCGTTCCTCTTTCCTAACGGAGTGCTTTCAACTTCGTTCTTCTCCGTTGTATTCTTTTCTCGAAATGTCTTAACCTTTTCAAGGTTCTTTGGTTTCACTCGTTTGTCAAAGAAGCAACTTAGTTTTACCACTTCTCTTTCTCTTCCGTTGTCCCTCCGGTGCCATTCTAGATCTCGGGACGAGATCCTCTCGTAGTGGTGGAGTGTTGTAACGCCCCGAGTCCGATGTGCCAGGTGTCTTCCAGTTAGTCGCTACGTTGCCATGTCATTTGCTTGCGTGTTGCATTTCATCATGTCATCTTTTGCATAGCATCATCATGTTTTCAAAACTTGCATTAGTCCGGGTCTCCCAGTTCCGTCCGTTGTCCGTTCTGAGCCCAGACCCACTTGCACGCGCCCACGGCATGTCCGAAATAGTATTTTATAAGTGGCCGGAAAATGTTCTCGGAATGGGACGAGAGTTGATGTTCGGTCTTATTATAGTGTAGATAGACCGCCTGTCAAGTTTCGTCGCATTCGGAGTTCGTTTGATAGCCCAACCGTTACACTATAGCAGCATTATAGCCGGTCTAACGTCGGACGTTTTCGGTCTCCGGAAACAGCCGCCGGGCCTCTTCTTCTCTTCTCTGCTCTCAGACCACCTAGTTCCCCCTCCGCTTCAGACCGCACGATCGCGATCCGAGGGTCCAAAAAGGAGCAAACCCCTCTCCAAACCCTAATCCTAGCCCACCTACTATAAATAGACCACTTCCCCTTCCAAATCAGGTCCAAACCTAGCCTAGCCCCTTCCCAAACCTCCAGCCGCCGCATCAACCTCGAAGCCCGCGCCGACTAACCAGGTCCACCACCTCCTCCTCATTTTCCGGTGCCCTTCACCTCACACCCGCCACTTGGCGCGCCCAGATTGGCTCAGCCACCGCCTGCAGCCGCCCGTGGCCACTCGTAGGCGGCCACGTGGCCTCTCCTCGCTTTTCCCTGTCTCCCTGCGCCGTCGTGGCCCGCCAGGACCCGGATTGGGCCCTGGGAAGCCGCCCGAGCCCAAGTCATCGCCCGTTCGCTCCTCGCTGCACCTTCTCGATCCGTTCTGGATCGGGAGGAAGGCCGCCGCTCGAGCTCCCGCAAGACCCGCCGGCCACTATAGCCCACCTCACCGCCGGCGACCCTTGCTGCGAAACGTCGCCCAGGTCGCGTCCCCGGCCGCCCCTCTCCTCCTATCCTCCGTTTTCCCTTCCTCCTTCTCTTACAGCTCTCTCTCTCTGACCATGGATAGCGCCGCCGCCCGGAGCTTCTCGCTACCGCCCAGCTTCCATCGTCGCCCGGATTCGCCGGATCCGGCAAGCTGCCATCCAGATCCGCCCGTCTCCGCCAGTCCCTGACATCGCCGGAGCCGCTTCCCACCGTGTCGTCGTTCTCATCGCTGGCAACTGCCATTGCCTGAACCTGTCTCTGCTTCGAGCAGAGGAGGACGAGCGCGCCTACTGGGCTGCCTCCCTCACACGTGCATGGTCCGATTTCAGCCCGGTCCAGCAGCGCCCCGCGCCTGGGCCACTTTCCGCAAGCCGGCCCAGGAGGCCCAATGTGAGCAGCGTAGTCCCAGCAGATTCGGCCCGTTTCTATTTTTTTTTCCTGTCCAGCGGATTTAGCTATTTTCCTAGGGAGTGCTAGTTTTGCAGAATAGTCCCTAGGCAACATGCATATAATAACTCTGAATTGGTGCATCGGATTAAAATGAATTATATATGAAAAATGCTTAGAATTATGTGTAGGTTAATTATATGCCACTTTCATCCATGTTTAAAATGTCTAAAATGATGTTTGTTTAAATTTGCTCCTATGTCATGCTAAAATGATTTATTTCATAACTAAATAACCGTAGCTCCGATTTAAATAATCTTTATATGTAAATGGGGTAGAAAAATGCCTAGATTTACTTGGTGCACTCATCTTGCATGTTTAACAACTTTAAAATAATGTTTAGGGCAGAACAGTACCAAACCTTAAAATATGCATATGGGGTTTTACCGGAATTGTTGTCCTTTGTTTCCGGCCTCATTTAAACTTGCCTAGATAGGTAGTTTTCATTTGCTTCACCCTCTTGCCATGTTTAACAACATTTAATATTATTGAGTTCATAAACGAGATCGAACTAAATAAGTCATGTGGTGTTCCGTCAATATGCAACTCGTTGCATATTGAGCTCCACTTAATTTGTAGAATTGCTTGTGCATTTTGTCGTGCCATGCTTCATTAAACCGGGTATGCATCATACTTGATTGTGCATCATGCCATGCGTATGTGATGGTTGATTACTTTTTTGTTTGGTTCTTTCCGGTGTTGCTTCTTCGGGTTGGTTCCGAGAACGTCGTGTTTATGAGGATCCGTTCGACTACGTCCGTTTGCCTTCTTCATGGACTCGTTCTTCTTCCTTGCGGGATCTCAGGCAAGATGACTATACCCTCGAAATCACTTCTATCATTGCTTGCTTAGTTGCTCGCTCTTTTGCTATGCATATGCTGCGATACCTACCACTTGCTTATCATGCCACCCATATTGTTGAACCAAGCCTCTAACCCACCTTGTCCTAGCAAACCGTTGTTTGGCTATGTTACCGCTTTGCTCAGCCCCTCTTATAGCGTTGTTAGTTGCAGGTGAAGATTGAAGTTTGTTCCTTGTTGGAACATGGAGATGTTGTTCCTTGTTGGAACATGTTTACTTGTTGGGATATCACAATATCTATTATTTAATTAATGCATCTATATACTTGGTAAAGGGTGGAAGGCTCGGCCTTATGCCTGGTGTTTTGTTCCACTCTTGCCGCCCTAGTTTTCGTCATATCGGTGTTATGTTCCCGGATTTTTGCGTTCCTTACGCGGTTGGGTCATAATGGGAACCCCTTGACAGTTCGCCTTGAATAAAACTCTCCAGCAAGTGCCAACTATCCCTAGGTGGTTTTGGTAATTCATAACAACATATAGCTCATTGAGCTAATGCTATTCCAAGATGATTATTTCAGGAAAGCTCAATGATTGGCATGGTATGGATGTGAAAGTGGAACCCTCAAAATGCTAAGGACAAAGGATTGGCTCAAGCTCAAAAGCTCAAGACTCTTCATTTTATATTTTAGTGATCCAAGATCACATTGAGTCCATAGGAAAAGCCAATACTATTAAGGAGGGATGAGGTGTTGCTTAATGAGCCTCTTGCTTCATGTGCTTAGTGATATGCTCCAAAACCCTCAACTACTTTCCCATATCCACATATGACCTAAACCCTAAGCCAAACTCGGTCCTACCGATTCTTCCTATCCGGCGCCACCGAGTTTCACTTGTCATTAGCCACTGCCAAACCCTAGCAATTCGGTTCTACCGATAAGGATCTCGGTCTCACCGAGATGGGGTTGCAAACTCTCTGTTTCCCTTTCGTAACTTTTCGGTCCCACCGAAAGAGCGAATCGGTCCCACCGAGATTGCAATGTAAACTCAGTGTTTCCCCTTTGTAACTTTTCGGTCTCACCGAGTTCCACTCGGTCTCACCGAAAGAGCAAATCGGTCCCACCGAGTTTGCCTGACCAACTCTCTGGTTAGCTAATTACCAAATTCGGTCTCACCGAGTTTGTGTAATCGGTCTCACCGAGATTACGTTATGCCCAAACCCTAACCGAATCGGTCCTACCGAGGTTGCATGTCAGTCCCACCGAAATTCCTAACGGTCACTAGGTTTACTATTTCGGTCAGACCGAGTTTTCTGATTCGGTCCCACCGAGATTGGTAAATTGTGTGTAACGGTTGGATTTTGTGTGGAGGCTATATATACCCCTCCACCTCCTTCTCATTCAGTGAGAGAGCCATCAGAACACACACATCATTCCAACTCATATGTTCTGAGAGAGAACCACCTACTCATGTGTTGAGACCAAGACATTCCATTCCTACCATATGAATCTTGATCTCTAGCCTTCCCAAGTTGCTTTCCACTCAAATCTTCTTTCCACCAAATCCAAATCCTATGAGAGAGAGTTGAGTGTTGGGGAGACTATCATTTGAAGCACAAGAGCAAGGAGTTCATTACCTACACACCATTTGTTACTTCTTGGAGAGTGGTGTCTCCTAGATTGGCTAGGTGTCACTTGGGAGCCTCCGACAAGATTGTGGAGTTGAACCAAGGAGTTTGTAAGGGCAAGGAGATCGCCTACTTCGTGAAGATCTACCGCTAGTGGGGCAAGTCCTTCGTGGGCGATGGCCATGGTGGGATAGACAAGGTTGCTTCTTCGTGGACCCTTTGTGGGTGGTTGCTTCTTCGTGGACCCTTCATGGGTGGAGCCCTGTGTGGACTCGCGCAACCGTTGCCCTTGGGTGGAGCCCTGTGTGGACTCGTGCAACCGTTACCCTTCGTGGGTTGAAGTCTCCATCAACGTGGATGTAGGATAGCACCACCTATCCGAACCACGAGAAAAACATCCGTGTCTCCAATAGCGTTTGAATTCTCCAAACCCTTCCCTTTACATTCTCGCAAGTTGCATGCTTTACTTTCCGCTGCCTATAAACTCTTTGCATGCTTGCTTGAATTATGTTATGATTGCTTGACTTGTCCTAAATCAGCTAAAATCTGCCAAGAACTAAAATTTGGGAAAAGGTTAAGTTTTATTTGGTCAAGTAGTCTAATCACCCCCCTCTAGACATACTTTCGATCCTACAAGTGGTATCAGAGCTTTGGTCTCCATTTGCTTGATCTCCATAGCTTTTGGTGGTCATAGCCTTGGTTTCACAACCTAGGAGAGTATGGCGTCTAGCGAGGGAAATTATCACCGTAGAGGTCCTTACTTTGATGGTACCAATTTTGCTAGTTGGAAGCATAAAATGAAAATGCATATTCTTGGACATAACCCCACTGTTTGGGCTATTGTGTGTGTTGGTTTGCAAGGTGACTTCTTTGACGGGAGAGAACCAAACCGTGAAGCTACCGTGGATGAGTTGAAGATGTTGCAATACAATGCTCAAGCTTGTGATATTCTCTTCAACGGATTATGCCCCGAAGAATTCAACAAAATCAGCCGCCTTGAGAATGCAAAGGAAATTTGGGACACTTTGATTGATATGCACGAAGGTACCGACTCCGTCAAGGAATCCAAGTTGGATGTGCTTCAAAGCCAACTTGACAAGTTCAAGATGAAGGATGGTGAAGGTGTCGCTAAAATGTACTCTAGGCTTGCTCTCATCACAAATGAGATTGCCGGCTTAGGAAGTGAAGAGATGACCGATAGATTCATCATCAAGAAGATCCTAAGAGCCTTGGATGGAAAATATGATACCGTGTGCACATTGATCCAAATGATGCCAAATTACAAAGATCTCAAGCCAACGGAGGTGATTGGAAGAATTGTTGCTCATGAGATGTCACTTAAGGATAAAGAGGAACTTCACAACAAATCAAGTGGTGCCTATAAAGCCTCATGTGAAGCCCCTACATCATCAAGTGAGAAACAAGACTTCAATGAAGAATTGAGCTTAATGGTGAAGAACTTCAACAAGTTCTACAAGAGTAGAAGCAAAGATAGAAGCTCCAAGTCAAGGTCCTACAATGACAAAAGATCTTCTGGTCGAGAGCGAAACTGTTACAATTGTGGAAGACCCGGACAGAAGAGAAGATTCTCCAAAAAGAAGAAGCAAAGGATCACCACCAAGAGAGAGAAGGAGTAAATATGATCGTTATGAACAAAGATACTCACGGAGAAGCAAGGATTCGGAAAGGAAGGAAAAATCATCAAGGAGCTACACAAGACGAAGACATCAAGCTCATGTTGGTGAATGGGTATCCGGCTCCGACTCCGACAGCCACTCCGAGAGAAGTTATCACTCCGACTCCGAAGATACTCAAGATGAAGGTGTTGCCGGTCTAGCACTTGTGTCAACCAACTCCTACGACATATTTGACTCACCAAATGAAGGAATTGGAAGATGCCTCATGGCCAAAGGTCCTAAGGTAACACACCCCGAGTATGTTGATTTCAATAGTGATGAAGATGACTTGTTAGGTGATGATTTGCTTGGTGACAACTCTAGTGATGAATACTATGATGAAAGACCAATTAATCATGCTAATCAAGATAAAACGAATGACAATGATAAGGAGAAGATTGAGGCTCTAACTAAAGAACTAAAAACTCTTAAGTTAGCTCATGACACTATCTTCGAAGATCATCGAGAACTTTTAAGAGCTCATGAGAAACTACGCTTTGAAAAACTCAATCTTGATCAAGAGCATGAGTTCTTAAAGGCAATCAATGATGATCTCCGCAAGAAAAGTTCTTCTTACATTGCCAAGCGTTTACTCTTATCCACTTACATGCCTCAAGTCAAGTCTAACAAGAAAGATTCTTCCTCTAGTAGTAACAATGATCATGCTAAATCCAATATTGTTGCTTCTAGTAGTTCTCTTGATTCCACTAATGATTCTCTTAGCCAAGTTACACTTGAGCAAGAAAATAGCTTATTGAAGGGAATTATAGAGAAAGGAGTGTACAAAAGCCTTGCCGGGAGTAAGCAATTCGAGGAAATTGTGCGCAAGCAAGGAATGCACCGGAAGAATCAAGGTGTTGGTTTTGAACGAAAATTCAATGCCAATGGAGTTGAATGGGAAGAAGATCAATACCCCAAGACAAAGTTTGTCCCTCAACAAGAGAAGTATACTTCTTTCAAGGGGACACAAGCTCAAGATGATCTTCCACCAGAAGACTACGAGCAAAGAGGCAAGGACAAGCTTCAAGAGGAAATTGATGCATTTGAAGAAGCTCCTAAGACCTTAGTCAAGTGGATTCCCAAGACTACTTCAAGTTCCACTTCATCAAGTACGACTACAACTCCAAGGATTCCCATCAAGATGATGTGGATCCAAAAGAAGAAGAACTAGAGAGTTCTTGAGGGTGACTCCGCCAACATACTTCACTCTTATCATTTTGGCAAGAACAAGTGCAATCAACTTCCACATCTTGCACTAGTTCAAGGAGTCACAAACCCTCTTGTTGGTAAGACAAGGGACAAGGTAACCTAAAAGTTTTCATGGACATCATCTTTTGTGTGCATCACTCTATGTCTATGGATATCCTTGTTTGTTCCTTGTGGGACTAACCCATGTAGGTATTGAAAGTGCAATTCACTCATATGGATAGCTCCAAGAGATCTACATCAACATTGAGCATCCACATCTTCAATATCTACATGAAGTCATCATCGACAAAACCCAAGGTTAGTTCATCCCTCTTAGGGGGGATATCACATCTAGGGGGAGCTTTACTCTAAGACTTGAGCTAAAGCAACTCTAAAGATGTGAACACAACAATGCTTTATGTAAAAGTGGTAACCCCACTTGATCTTAAACGATGAGTATGACCAATGATCAAGTGTTCTCACTTGACTCCTAAGTCAATGTACTCATATATAGATGACCTAGTCATCGCAAATTGCTTGATAGATGCTAGAATTGGTTGTGCATGTCTTGTCACATATTTCATTTGCCATCTTATTGTGTGAGCATGCTGGCTGCATATTTTACTCATTCGAGGACATCCACTTGTTGCTTTGATTGTTCGGCTTTATTTCTTTTTGCCAAGTGGATGGACAAGAATGCCTAAGAACGTCCTCTAGCTATCTATGCTTTTCTCGTCTCAAACTCTATTCATGCTGCATCACAAAATTTGATCAAGTCAGATTCGAACCACTCTCTGTGAGGAGCGCTCGGAGTCCCCGATTCGTCATAGACTTAAACTTCCAAAACCTCTTTATGACTCTCGGTCTGACCGATACTCCACTTTCGGTCCTACCGAGATCATTAAGTTGATCTAGGTTTTCGATCTCGGTGCAACCGATTTGAACCTTTCGGTCACACCGAGTTTCAGTAACTGCACGCAGTTACGAATCTCGGTGCCACCGAGTTGTTCCACTCGGTCACACCGACAGGGTCGGGCTATATATAGTCACGGGCAAAATTTGGAAATTTCTCCGAACCCCTTCGCCCGCGCGATAGCCTGCTCTGCCCTCGAGGTCTCCGGATCATCTTCTCGCCGCCAGCAGCCTCCAGTCGCTGGTCTCCGTCGCCGTCAACAGGAATTCTGCCCCGCCGTTGCCGCTGTAGCAAGTCCCCGCCGAACTAGGGTATGGACTTGATCTTTGTGCTATTCCTCAATCTGATTCCTAGCACATTGTGATCATATTGTTTCTAGACACGTTTGAGAAACTTCTATCCAGTCAAAACGCCCGTAGATTAGGTTTGATTCGAAAATTCTAGGTTTAGGTTTCCGCCGAAACCATCTTGGACCCACCGAGTTGAAAAACTCGGTCCCACCGATTTGGCTTATGCCATTGCACAAGTGAGACTCGGTCTGACCGAGAATTACTTATCGGTGTGACTGATTTTTGAACTCAGTGAAACCCTAGCAGTCTCAGTGCCACCGAACTGTGACTCGGTCCTACCGAGTTCACTAGTTTAGGTTCCAAAACTGCTTCGGTATCACCGAGTTTGAAAATCGGTAGATCCGAGATGATTTCAGTGGGAAACTAAAACTAAGTTTTTGGATCATTCTTTTTGCAAAAATCTCTGCATTGTGATGCTCATCCACTCTATCTCCTCTATAATCTATTCACAGGGTCAGTAGTCAGTTTGCATCATGTCAGACCAGAGTGACAGCCAAAACCTGTCAGAGCAGCAAGTGCAGTTGAGTGAGGGCACTAGCCCCTCAAGTTCCTCAGATGATGGCAGCAGGAGCACACCCAGCAACCTGCCTAAAGCTGCCACGAGACAAAGGAAGATGAAAACTTCAGACTCTGAAGATGAGGACTATGTGGCAGAGGAAGAGGCCACTTCCAAGAGAATTGAACCAGCTCAAGGCACTAAGCCAGGTCTGAAAATCAAAAGGCCAGCAGGCAGGCAGCCCATGTCAAAGGCTAGAGCCTCAACTGAGAAGCCCACTTCCCAAGAGCCAGCTGCAGCTGAGGGCAAGAAAAGGAAGGAGAGGGTGAAGAAGACTGTGGCTAGGGTGCTTGGCAAAGCTTCCATCATGGAAGAGGAAGAGGAAGAAGAGGCAGCTGCACCAGCGCCCAAGGCACCCAAGCTAATGGGAGATGCCATAAGGTCAGGGGGAGCTACATCCAAGCCCAAGGAAGCACCTAAGGCTGCATCTAAGCCTAAGAGTGCACCAAAGAGAAACACAAGAAGCATCCCAGCCACTAAGAAGAACAAGGCCCCAGTGCCTGAGACTGTTGCAGAGGAAGAGGAAGAGAATGTCCTTCGGAAGCTCAAGCCCAAGATCCCAGACCACAACGATGCTCATCCTGTGGCTGAGGATATGAAGCTCAGGAGAGACTCAGGGCTCAGGAAGTGGAGAGAAGCGGATCCATATGCTTCTAGGAGAAGGACTGCAGTGGACTACAGGTTTCATACCAAGGAGCAGCAGGATTTCTATGAGACAGTGCTACTTGACAAGAAGCCAATTGTATGTGACATGAGATGGGTCGACTGGACCTACATCAAGGACAATGAAGAGTACTACCCTGGAGTATTTGACAGCTTTAGTGCGTGTGGAGTTGCAGACTTTGTTGGGCAGAAGCTCACAAAGTGGAACGAGGAGCTAATCATGCAATTCTACTCCACAGCACACTTTTAGACGGATGGCAGGATCACATGGATGTCAGAGGGTACAAGGTACCACTCTACTGTTGAGGAATGGGCGAAGCTGATCAATGCCCCAGAGGAGCAAGCAGATGACTTGGACATTTATGCCAAGAAAAAGATGGACCACAACTCCATGTCCAACATGTACAAGGAGATTCCGAATGAAGCACTTGACACATTCAAGTTTGGCTCAGTGCATTATCTGCTATCAGGATTGCCTACGATCAACTGGATCCTTAGGCACACCCTTCTGCCCAAATCTGGAGATCACAAGATGATCAGAGGTCACGCGATCAATTTGCTTCATGTCTTTGACGTGCCTCAAAAATTCAAAGTCATGAGCCTCATAGTGGAAACAATCAAAAGGACTGCGGCAGATCAGAAGAGGAGTTGTGGATATGCCCCTCAGATTCAGGAGCTCATCAACTCCAAGATGGGCACGGGCGTATATTTGTTGGATAAGGAACACCTGCCCATCCGTCCAGATTTCAAAGATAATCAAGTTGTTATGACTGAGAATGAACCATCATCTGCCCATGCACAAGCTCAGAAGGAGAAGGCGAAGAAGGAGAAAGCTGCCAGGATGCCTACTCAAGCGGAGGCATCTGATTACTTCCTGAAAACCAAACAAGAGCAGCTTGGTTACCTGATTGCGTCCACCCTGCGGATTGAGCAGAGTATAGCCACCCTGACTCAGAACCAGGCGAGTTTAGAGAGGATCATGAAACAGAGGTTCTATGACTTGGACATCAAGGTGACAGAGATACAGACTGCCGTTGAGCAGCTCCAGGAGGACATGAATGAGAGGAGAGGCAGGACCACGACTGATGCTTTTGCGAGGGTGCCACGAGGTCCGAGGTCGTCTGCACTGCCAGTTGCTGACACCAGAGCTACAACGTCTGCACCAGCCACAGCCTCAGTTCCACCAGCTCCAGCATCCACTTCAGCCTCGACTCCGACCACGTCTACCGAAGGCTTCGTCCTTGGAGTGCTCCGGACTCCACCACCACCTGAAGATCAAGCCTGAGCGTCGATCTAGTGCTATGAATTTTCTAGGAACTTTTTGGTAACTTGTTGCCAAAGGGGGAGAAGATGTATAGATCATAGGCTTCGAGAGAGAGAGTGTTGCTTTTCTCTCTTGCTTTATTTGGTGGTTTTTCGAACACTTGTTTGCTTTTGAGTGCTAGATACTACGTCATTACTTGTGAGACATTGATGATCATGTGTTTGATCATAAGCTACACTTAATGTTTGCTTAATGCTTGCTTAAATATTATCATTCTATCTATCGTTTGTGATCATTCACTATTCTTGGTGATGAGTGCATGTATTTCAATCTTATCATTTTTGAGCGCTCCACCAAGATGTATGTGACATGGAAGAGTAACCCATAACTCTAACTCTTTGTGCATTTGCATTCCAAAGCAAATTTTAAATATGCACAAATTTAGGGGGAGCTCTTACTTATCACATACTTCTCAAAGCGACGATATATTTCATGATTATTATCTTTTGTCGAAGCTTTGATCTATATGTTGTCATCAATTACCAAAAAGGGGGAGATTGAAAGTGCAACTATCCCTAGGTGGTTTTGGTAATTCATAACAACATAGCTCATTGAGCTAATGCTATTCCAAGATGATTATTTCAGGAAAGCTCAATGATTGGCATGGCATGGATGTGAAAGTGGAACCCTCAAAATGCTAAGGACAAAGGATTGGCTCAAGCTCAAAAGCTCAAGACTCTTCATTTTTATATTTTAGTGATCCAAGATCACATTGAGTCCATAGGAAAAGCCAATACTATTAAGGAGGGATGAGGTGTTCTTAATGAGCCTCTTGCTTCATGTGCTTAGTGATATGCTCCAAAACCCTCAACTACTTTCCCATATCCACATATGACCTAAACCCTAAGCCAAACTCGATCCTACCGATTCTTCCTATCCGGCGCCACCGAGTTTCACTTGTCATTAGCCACTGCCAAACCCTAGCAATTCGGTTCTACCGATAAGGATCTCGGTCTCACCGAGATGGGGTTGCAAACTCTCTGTTTCCCTTTCGTAACTTTTCGGTCCCACCGAAAGAGCGAATCGGTCCCACCGAGATTGCAATGTAAACTCAGTGTTTCCCCTTTGTAACTTTTCGGTCTCACCGAGTTCCACTCGGTCTCACCGAAAGAGCAAATCGGTCCCACCGAGTTTGCCTGACCAACTCTTTGGTTAGCTAATTACCAAATTCGGTCTCACCGAGTTTGTGTAATCAGTCTCACCGAGATTACGTTATGCCCAAACCCTAACCGAATCGGTCCTACCGAGTTGCATGTCAGTCCCACCAAAATTCCTAACGGTCACTAGGTTTACTATTTCGGTCAGACCGAGTTTTCTGATTCGGTCCCACCGAGATTGGTAAATTGTGTGTAACGGTTGGATTTTGTGTGGAGGCTATATATACCCCTCCACCTCCTTCTCATTCAGTGAGAGAGCCATCAGAACACACACATCATTCCAACTCATATGTTCTGAGAGAGAACCACCTACTCATGTGTTGAGAACAAGACATTCCATTCCTACCATATGAATCTTGATCTCTAGCCTTCCCAAGTTGCTTTCCACTCAAATCTTCTTTCCACCAAATCCAAATCCTATGAGAGAGAGTTGAGTGTTGGGGAGACTATCATTTGAAGCACAAGAGCAAGGAGTTCATTACCTACACACCATTTGTTACTTCTTGGAGAGTGGTGTCTCCTAGATTGGCTAGGTGTCACTTGGGAGCCTCCGACAAGATTGTGGAGTTGAACCAAGGAGTTTGTAAGGGCAAGGAGATCGCCTACTTCGTGAAGATCTACCGCTAGTGAGGCAAGTCCTTCGTGGGTGATGGCCATGGTGGGATAGACAAGGTTGCTTCTTCGTGGACCCTTTGTGGGTGGTTGCTTCTTTGTGGACCCTTCGTGGGTGGAGCCCTGTGTGGACTCGCGCAACCGTTGCCCTTGGGTGGAGCCCTGTGTGGACTCGCGCAACAGTTACCCTTCGTGGGTTGAAGTCTCCATCAACGTGGATGTAGGATAGCACCACCTATCCGAACCACGGGAAAAACATCTGTGTCTCCAATAGCGTTTGAATTCTCCAAACCCTTCCCTTTACATTCTCGCAAGTTGCATGCTTTACTTTCCGCTGCCTATAAACTCTTTGCATGCTTGCTTGAATTATGTTATGATTGCTTGACTTGTCCTAAATCAGCTAAAATCTGCCAAGAACTAAAATTTGGGAAAAGGTTAAGTTTTATTTGGTCAAGTAGTCTAATCACCCCCCCCCTCTAGACATACTTTCGATCCTACACAAGTCGTCGCCCGTTCGCTCCTCGATCCGTTCTGGATCGGGAGGGAGGCCGCCGCTCGAGCTCCCGCAAGACCCGCCGGCCACCGTAGCCCACCTCACCGCTGGCGACCCTTGATGCGAAACGTCGCCCAGGACGCGTCCCCGGCCGCCCCTCTCCTCCTATCCTTCGTTTTCCCTTCCTCCTTCTCTTACAGCTCTCTCTCTGACCATGGATAGCGCCGCCGCTCGGAGCTTCTCGCTACCGCCCAGCTTCCGTCGTGGCCCGGATCCGCTCGATCCGGCAAGCTGCCGTCCAGATCCGCCTGTCTCCGCCAGTCCCTCACATCGCTGGAGCCGCTTCCCACCGGGTCGTCGTTCTCGTCGCCGGCAACTGCCACTCCCTGAATCTGTCTCTGCTTCGAGCAGAGGAGGACGAGCGCGCCTTCTGGGCTGCCTCCCTCGCACGCGCATGGTCCGGTTTCAGCCCGGTCCAGCAGCGCCCCGCGCCTGGGCCACTTTTCGCAAGCCGGCCCAGGAGGCCCAATGTGAGCAGCCCAGTCCCAGCAGATTCGGCCTGTTTCTATTTTTTTCCTGTCCAGCGGATTTAGCTATTTTCCCAAAGAGTGCTAGTTTTGTAGAATAGTCCCTAGGCAACATGCATATAATAACTCCGAATTGGTGCATCGGATTAAAATGAATTATATATGAAAAATGCTTATAATTATGTGTAGGTTAATTATATGCCACTTTCATCTATTTTTAAAATGTCTAAAATGATGTTTGTTTAAATTTGCTCCTATGTCATGCTAAAATGATTTATTTCATAACTAAATAACCGTAGCTCCGATTTAAATAATCTTTATATGTAAATGGGGTAGAAAAATGCCTAGATGTACTTGGTGCACTCATCTTGCATGTTTAACAACTTTAAAATAATCTTTAGGGCAGAACAGTACCAAACCTTAAAATATGCATATGGGGTTTTACCGGAATTGTTGTCCTTTGTCTCTGGCCTCATTTAAACTTGCCTAGATAGGTAGTTTTCATTTGCTTCACTCTCTTGCCATGTTTAACAACATTTAATATTGTTGAGTTCATAAACGAGATCGAACTAAATAAGTCACGTGGTGTTCCGTCAATATGCAACCCGTTGCATATTGAGCTCCACTTAATTTGTAGAATTGCTTGTGCATTTTGTCGTGCCATGCTTCATTAAACCGGGTATGCATCATACTTGATTGTGCATCATGCCATGCGTATGTGATGGTTGATTACTTTTTTGTTTGGTTCTTTCCGGTGTTGCTTCTTCGGGTTGGTTCCGAGAACGTCGTGTTTATGAGGATCCGTTCGACTACGTCCGTTTGCCTTCTTCATGGACTCGTTCTTCTTCCTTGCGGGATCTCAGGCAAGATGACTATACCCTCGAAATCACTTCTATCATTGCTTGCTTAGTTGCTCGCTCTTTTGCTATGCATATGCTGCGATACCTACCACTTGCTTATCATGCCACCCATATTGTTGAACCAAGCCTCTAACCCACCTTGTCCTAGCAAACCGTTGTTTGGCTATGTTACCACTTTGCTCAGCCCCTCTTATAGCGTTGTTAGTTGCAGGTGAAGATTGAAGTTTGTTCCTTGTTGGAACATGGAGATGTTGTTCCTTGTTAGAACATGATTATTTTGATGGGATATCACAATATCTATTATTTAATTAATGCATCTATATACTTGGTAAAGGGTGGAAGGCTCGGCCTTATGCCTGGTGTTTTGTTCCACTCTTGCCGCCCTAGTTTTCGTCATATCGGTGTTATGTTCCCGGATTTTTGCGTTCCTTACGCGGTTGGGTCATAATGGGAACCCCTTGACAGTTCGCCTTGAATAAAACTCCTCCAGCATGGCCCAACCTTGGTTTTACCATTTGCCACCTAGCATTTTTCCTTTGGGAGTCGCGCATCCCGAGGGTCATCTTTATTTTAACCCCCCCGGGCCAGTGCTTGTCTAAGTGTTGGTCCAAACTAGAGCCACTTGCGGCGCCACCTCAGGGAAACTTGAGGGCTGGTTTTAGCTGTACGTAGTGTTCATCCGGTGTTGCCCTGAGAACGAGATATGTGCAGCTCCTATCAGGATGTCGGCGCATCGGGCGGTCTTGCTGGACTTGTTTTACCATTGTCGAGGATGTCTTGTAACCGGGATTCCGAGTCTGATCGGGTCTTCCCTCTAGAAGGAATATCCTTCGTTGACCGTGAGAGCTTGTGATGGGCTAAGTTGGGACACCCCTGCAGGGATATGATCTTTCGAAAGCCGTGCCCGCAGTTATGGGCAGATGGGAATTTGTTAACGTCCGGTTGTAGAAAACCTGAAGTTGACCTTAATTAAAATACATCAACCGCGTGTGTAACCATGATGGTCTCTTCCGGCGGAGTCCGGGAAGTGAACACGGTGTTGGAGTTATGCTTGACGTAGGATGCTCTAGGATCACTTCTTGATCATACTTTTATCGACCGTGCTTTGCCTTCTATTCTCGCTCTCATTTGCGTATGTTAGCCACCATATATGCTAGTCGCTTGCTGCAGCTCCACCTCATACCTTTACCTTACCCATAAGCTTAAATAGTCTTGATCGCGAGGGTGTGAGATTGCTGAGTCCCCGTGACTCACAGATAGTTCCAAAACCAATTTGCAGGTGCCGATGTTTCTGAGCAGGTGACGCAAACAAGCTCAAGGAGGAGCTCGATGAAGATCTTGTCCTTTATGTTGTTTCGTTTCCAGTTGATCAGTAGTGGAGCCCAGTTGGGGTCGATCGGGGATCTGTGTAGCATTTGGGTAGTCTTCTTTTATTTTGGGTCCCGTAGTCGGACCTTGATTGTATCTGGTTGATGTAATGCTTTATTCATGTAATTGTGTGAAGTGGCGATTGTAAGCCATCTATGTATCTCTTTCCCTTATGTATTACATGGGTTGTGTGAAGATTACCTCACTTGCGACATTGCTTTCAATGCGGTTATGCCTCTAAGTTGTGCTTCAACACGTGGGAGATATAGCCGCATTGAGGGCGTTACATTATCATGCCTCCCATATTGTTGAACCAAGCCTCGAACCCACCTTGTCCTAGCAAACCGTTGTTTGGCTATGTTACCGCTTTGCTCAGCCCCTCTTATAGCGTTGTTAGTTGCAGGTGAAGATTGGAGCTTGTTCCATGTTTGGAACATGGATATTTCATTGGGATATCACAATATCTCTTATTTAATTAATGCATCTATATACTTGGTAAAGGGTGGAAGGCTCGGCCTTATGCCTGGTGTTTTGTTCCACTCTTGCCGCCCTAGTTTCCGTCATATCGGTGCTATGTTCCCGGATTTTGCGTTCCTCACACGGTTGGGTTATAATGGGAACCCCTTGACAGTTCGCCTTGAATAAAACTCCTCCAGCAAGGCCCAACATTGGTTTTACCATTCGCCACCTAGCCTTTTTCCCTTGGGTTCTGTAGACTCAAGGGTCATCGTTATTTAAACCCCCGGGCTAGTGCTCCTCTGAGTGTTGGTCCAACCTGTCAGCTGCCGGTGGCCACCAGGGGCAACTCTGGGCTGGCCTACTGGAACCTTGGACAATCCGGTGTGCCCTGAGAAAGAGATATGTGCAGCTCCTATCGGGATTTGTCGGCACATTCGGGTGGCTTTGCTGGTCTTGTTTTACCATTGTTGAAATGTCTTGTAACCGGGATTCCGAGTCCGATCGGGTCTTCCCGCTAGAAGGAATATCCTTCGTTGACTGTGAGAGCTTGTGATGGGCTAAGTTGGGACACCCCTGCAGGGTTTTGAACTTTTGAAAGCCGTGCCCGTGGTTATGGGCAGATGGGAATTTGTTAATGTCCGGTTGTAGAAAACCTGAAGTTGATCTTAATTAAAATGCATCAACCGCGTGTGTAACCGTGATGGTCTCTTTCCGGCGGAGTCCGGGAAGTGAACACGGTGTTGGAGTAATGCTTGACGTAGGTTGTTCTAGGATCACTTCTTGATCATAGTTGTTCGACCGTGCTTTGCCTTCTCTTCTCGCTCTCTTTTGCGTATGTTAGCCACCATATATGCTAGTCGCTTGCTGCAGCTCCACCTCATACCTTTTACCTTACCCATAAGCTTAAATAGTCTTGATCGCGAGGGTGTGAGATTGCTGAGTCCCCGTGACTCACAGATACTTCCAAAACCAGTTTGCAGGTGCCGATGATACCATGCAGATGACGCAACCAAGCTCAAGGAGGAGCTCGATGAAGATCTTGGCCTTTGTGTTGCTTCGTTCTAGTTGATCAGTAGTGGAGCCCGGTTGGGGTCGATCGGGGATCTGTGTCGCTTTTGGGGTAGTCTTCTTTTATTTTGGTTCCGTAGTCAGACCTTGAGTGTATTTGGATGAATGTAATGCTTTATTCATGTATTGTGTGAAGTGGCGATTGTAAGCCAACTATGTATCTCTTTCCCTTATGTATTACATGGGTTGTGTGAAGATTACCTCACTTGTGACATTGCTTTCAATGCGGTTATGCCTCTAAGTCGTGCTTCGACACGTGGGAGATATAGCCGCATCGAGGGCTTTACAGTGCCCCCCCTACCTTTTTCTCCTCCACCTTTTTCCCCTCTCTCTCCTAGTCCAACAAGGAAAAGGGGGGACTCCTACTCCCAGTAGGAGTAGGACTCCTCCTGGCGGGCCCCTCTCTAGGCCGGCCGCACCCTCCCCCCTTGCTCCTTTATATACGGGGGCAGGGGCACCCCATAGACACAATAATTGATCATTTGATCTTTTAGCCGTGTGCGGTGCCCCCCTCCAACATAGTCCACCTCGATAATACTGTAGCGGTGCTTAGGCGAAGCCCTGCGTCGGTAGAACATCATCATCGTCACCATGCCGTCGTGCTGACAAAACTCTCCCTCAACACTCGGCTGGATCGGAGTTCGAGGGACGTCATCGAACTGAACGTGTGCTGAACTCGGAGGTGTCGTACGTTCGGTACTTGATCGGTCAGATCATGAAGATGTACGACTACATCAACCGCGTTGTGCTAACGCTTCCGCTTTCGGTCTACGAGGGTACGTGGACAACACTCTCCCCTCTCGTTGCTATGCATCACCATGATCTTGCGTGTGCATAGGAATTTTTTTGAAATTACTACGTTCCCCAACACTAACAAAGTATGCAAACTCAAGTGATCCATCTATGGACTGGTGCACGCATCTCAGAGTTGGAATATACGCTTTGATGAGGTGATCAAAGCATATGGTTTTATATAGACTTTCAGTGAAGCCTGTATTTACAAGAACGTGAGTGAGAGCTCTGTAGTATTTCTAATATTATATGTAGATGACATATTGTTGATTGGAAATGATATAGAATTTCTAGATAGCATAAAAGGATACTTGAATAAGAGTTTTTCAATGAAAGACATCGGTGAAGCTGCTTATATATTGGGAATCAAGATCTATAGGGATAGATCGATACGCTTAATAGGACTTTCACAAAGCACATACCTTGATAAAGTTTTGAAGAAATTCAAAATGGATCAGTCAAAGAAAGGGTTCTTGCCTGTGTTACAAGGTGTGAAGTTGAGTAAGACTCAAAGCCCAACCACGGCATAAGATAGAGAGAGAATGAAAGTCATTCCCTATGCCTCAACCATCGGTTCTATAAAGTATGTCATGTTGTGTACCAGACCTGTTGTGGGCCTTACCAATAAGTTTGGCAAGACGGTACAAGAGTGATCCAGGAGTGGACCACTGGACAGCGGTCAAAATTATCCTTAGGTGCCTTAAAGAGGACTAAGGAATTGTTTCTCGGTTATGGAGGTGATAAAGAGTTCGTCGTAAAGGGTTACGTCGATGCAAGCTTTGACACCAATCCAGATGACTATGAGTCTCAATCTAGATACATATTGAAAGTGGGAGCAATTAACTAGAGTAGCTCCATGCAGAGCATTGTAGACATAGAAAATTTGCAAAATACATACGGCTCTGAATGTGGTAGACCCATTAACTAAAACTCTCACACAAGCAAAACATGATCACTCTTTGCGTATTAATCAAATGGCGATGTGAACTAGCTTATTAACTCTAGTAAACTCTTTGGGTGTTAGTCACATGGTGATGTGAACTATGAGTGTTAATCACATGGCAATGTGAACTAGATTATTGACTCTAGTGCAAGTGGGAGACTGAAGAAAATATGCCCTAGAGGCAATAATAAAGTTGTTATTTTATATTTCCTTATTCATGATAAAGGTTTATTATTCATACTAGAATTGTATTGATCGGAACCCTAAATACATGTGTGAATACATAAACAAATACCATGTCCCTAGTAAGCCTCTACTAGACTAACTCGTTGATCAAAGATGGTTAAGGTTTCCTAACCATAGACATGTGTTGTCATTTGATAACGGGATCACATCATTAGGAGAATGATGTGATGGACAAGAACCATCCGTTAGCTTAGCATAATGATCGTTCAAGTTTTATTGCTATTGATTTCTTCATGTCAAATACATATTGCTTCGACTATGAGATTATGCAACTCCCGGATACCGGAGGAATACCTTGTGTGCTATCAAACATCACAACATAACTGGGTGATCATAAAGATGCTCTACAGGTATTTTCGAAGGTGTTTGTTGAGTTGGCATAGATCGATACTAAGATTTGTCACTCCGAGTATCGGAGAGGTATCTCTGGGCCCTCTCGGTAATACACATCATAAGTTTGCAAGCAAACGACTAAGGAGTTAGTCACGAGGTGATGTATTACAGAATGAGTAAAGAGACTTGCCAGTAACAAGATTGAACTAGGTATGAAGATACCGACGATCAAATCTTGGGCAAGTAACATACCGATGGACAAAGGGAATTATGTATGTTGTCATAACGGTTCGACCGATAAAGATCTTCGTAGAATATGTAGGAGCCAATATGAGCGTCCATGTTCCACTATTGGTTATTGACCAGAGAGGTGTCTCGGTCATGTCTACATAGTTCTCGAACCCGTAGAGTCCGCACGCTTAATGTTTGATGATGATATAGTATTATATGAGTTATGTGATTTGGTGACCGAATGTTGTTCAGAGTCCCGGATGAGAACATGGACATGATGAGGAGTCTCTAAATGACCGAGAGGTAAAGATTGATATATAGGACGATGGTATTCGGACACCAGAAGTGTTCCGGAGGGTGTCGGGTACATATCGGGTCACCGGAAGGGGTTCCGGGCACCCCTAGCAAAAGATATGGACCTTATGGGCCAAGAGGGGAAATGCACCAGCCACAAGGGGCTGGTGTGCCCCCCATATGGGCTGAACCAGAGGAGAAGTAAAGAGGGGAAGGGAGAAGGAAAGGGGGGATTCGGCCTCCCCCTTCCTTCCCTCCCCCTTCTATTTCCTTCCCCCTCCGGCAAATTAGGAAGGGGGGGCCCCGGCCATGGGGATATCCCAAGTAGGATTCGGCCTACTTGGGCGCCTCTTGGCTGCCTCCCCTCTCCCTCTCACCTATATATATATATGTGGGGGCGCCCCTAGCACACCCCAGACAATTGCCTAGCCGTGTGCGGCGCCCCCCTCCATAGTTTACACCCCTGGTCATATTCTCGTGGTGCTTAGGAGAATCCATGCAAGGATCACTCCACCATCACCGTCACCACGCCGTCGTGCTGATAGAACTCATCTACTACCTCAACGTCTTGCTGGATCAAGAAGGCGAGGGACGTCACCGAGCTGAACGTGTGCAGAACTCGGAGGTGTCCTACGTTCGGTACTCGATCGGTGGAGCGCGAAGAAAGTTCGACTACGTCAACCGCGTTGTGAAACGCTTCCGCTTATGGTCTACGAGGGTACATAGACATACTCTCCCCCTTGTTTCTATGCATCTCCAAGGATAGATCATTGCGTGTGCGCAGAATTTTTTTGTTTTCCATGCAACAATTCCCAACAATGTTCACACATGTAGTTGATTCAAAACCAACAGAACCCCACGATATTTATGTTCATGGTATTTATATCCTACTCATGCTAGTACTCAATGTTAATTATTCATAATGCATGATTATGACCATTTTCGCTCTCTAGTTGGTCGTTTCTCAACCTATTTGCTAGCATTCGCCTGTACTAAGCGGGAATACTACTTGTGCATCAAAATCCTTAAACCAAAGTTATTCCAAACGAGTCCACTATATCTACCTATATGTGGTATTGCTCTGTCGTTCCAAGTAAATTTGCATGTGCCAACTCTAAAAACTCAAATGAACATCTGTTTTGTGTGCACGTACCGCTCATGGAGCGACAGGGGGCAGTCAGTATCTTCCATGCAAAGCGGGTTATTCGCATGATGAGTGTTTATTCACTCGTCCTTCCACGAGAGGGGGCGGTAATCGAGATGCCAAATCCCATGATCAAAATTGCAATAATAATGAAACAAAGTCCCGGGGGCTGTTGTTGGTATGGAGGGCACCCGAGGATTCGGCTAGCCATTGCTTGTGTTTGTTGGTGGAGGGGGCAAACTTTATTTTTACCGCTTGGGAACCGACGCTAATGTGTTTAGCATGGAAGATATTGATAACTCTTGGTCGTAACGTTGACAGGAAAGGTATACCTCCCAAAATTATATTTATCTCTGATTTAAGCTTTGAGCTCTGGCACCTCTGCAAATCCCTACTACCCTCTACGAAGGGCATGTATATTTACTTTTATGTTGAGTCAACACCTTCTCAAACAAGCACCAGTCCTGAGAGCACTATTGTCATTCTCATGCATTGTGTATAGTTAATGTTGTGTGCATCATGATTGGGTATATTCTACCATGAATTACAATGTTTAGTCACTGCTTGAACTTTGAAGGTGCTCTACATTTATGTTTTGCGGTCTCAGAAAGGGCTAGCAAGATACCATTATTGTCATAGTATATCATGATTGTTTTGACAGTGTTGGCATTTGAGATATTTTATTATTGCTTACTAGTTGATTATGTCATTGATATGAGTGAATATAATTTCTTAGAGTTATCATTTGCATGGTTAGTCATGATCTTTCCTAAAAACCTGGGTATTATTTAAGCATATATATGGACACAAGAACAAAAGAGTTCGTAAAAGTTTGTTTTATCACTTTCAATTTGTCAACTGAATTGCTTGAGGACAAGCAATGAGTTAAGCTTGGGGGAGTTGATACGTCTCCGTCGTATCTACTCTTCCAAACACTTTTGCTCTTGTTTTGGACTCTAATTTGCATGATTTCAATTAAACTAACCCGGACTAGCGTTGCTTTCAGCAGAACTACCATGGTGTTGTTTTTGTGCGGAAATAAAAGTTCTCAGAATTGGATGAAAATTTTTAGAGAATTATTTTGGAATAAAAGAAAAATACTGGAGCAAAGACCCACTGGAGGGGGGGCTGCTACCCACTGGGCACCAGGGCGCGCCACCCCCCTCTTGCGCACCCTGGTGGGTAGTGGGGCTCTAATTTCGATTCTATAAATTCCTATTTCCCGAGAAAAAATAGGAGGGGAAGGTTCATCGTGTTTTACGTTACGAAGCCGCTGCCACCTCCTATTCTTCATCGGGAGGCCAGATCTAGAGTTCGTTCGGGACTCCGGAGAGGGGGGTCCTCCGTCTTCGTCATCATCAACCATCCTCCATCACCAATTTCATGATGCTCACCGCCGGGAGTGAGTAATTTCTTTGTAGGCTTGCTGGACGGTGATGGGTTGGATGAGATTCATCATGTAATCGAGTTAGTTTTGTTAGGGCTTGATCCCTAGTATCCACTATGTTCCGAGATTGATGTTGCTATGACTCTGTTATGCTTAATGCTTGTCACTAGGGCCCGAGTGACATGATTTCAGATCTGAACTGTTTATGTTTTCACCAATATATTTGTGTTCTTGATCCTACCATGCAAGTTATATTCACCTATTGCGTGTTATGATTCGCATACCCCAAAGTGACAATAATTGGAATTCTTTCCGGTGATTACCATAATTTGAAGAGTTCATGTATTCACTATGTGTTGATGCTTTGTTCCGGTTCTCTATTAAAAGGAGGCCTTAATATCCCTTAGTTTCCTTATGGACCCCGCTGCCACGGGAGGGTAGGACAAAAGATGGCATGCAAGTTCTTTTCCATAAGCATGTATGACTATTTACGGAATACATGCCTACACAATATTGATGAATTGGAGGCCCTAGGTTATGACTGTTATATTATGAATATTATCCAACGTTATCACTGATCCAATGCCTACGAGCTTTTCACATATTGTTTTTGCTAAGTTACTACTGTCGTTACTACTGTTACAACTGCTACAAAATTGTTGCTACTGTTACCATCACTATCATTGCCACTGCTATCAAATTATTATACTATTGTGCTACTGATCACTTTGCTGCAGATATTTAGTTTCCATATGTGGTTGAATTGACAACTCAACTGCTGATACTTACAAGTATTTTTTGGCTCCCCTTGTGTCGAATCAATAAATTTGGGTTGAATACTTTATCCTTGAAAACTGTTATGATCCCCTATACTTGTAGGTTATCATTTACCACAGACCTACGGGTCCATAGTTAGTAGTTAGATGGCTTCTTCTCTCTTTTTAATCTTCAATACAATGTTCTCCTCGGTGTTTTTGGAGATCTATTTGATGCAATGACTTTTTGTGGTGTGCTTGTTGTGATCCGATTAATTATGCGTTTATGATCGGATGTATCCATGAATATTATTTGAGTTTTCTCTGAACTCTTTTATGCATGATTAATATAGCTTCGTATTTCTTCTTCGATTATTGGTTTGGTTTGGCCAACTAGATTGATTTATCTTGCCATGTGAAGAGGTGCTTTGTAATGGGTTCGATCTTATGGTGCTCAATCTAAGTGACAGAAAGGGACATGACCAGTATGTATTGTTTCTATTAAGGGTAAAAAGATGGGGTTTACTCATACGTTAGTTTACCTTATCTTCATCATGCCATCTTGCTTAAGGCGTTACTCCGCTTTCCCCAACGCGTGTGCGCGGTCTCACGCCAACGCCATCTCCGTCCCCGTCCCTGACACCACCACCTCCCATGACCGAGGAGGAGGATGCCGAGCTCATGAGGCGGGTCATGGAGGACTCCACGAACACCCACGACGAACGCCAATGGGAGGGCCTCGAAACCCAGTTGTCCCTCTCTGCGGCCGGTGACGTCGCCAGCCTAGAGCTGGACATGGCCGTCAAGGAGGAGATGCAGGAGGAGCCGTCCGCCGCCGGGTGGAACCCGCGCTTGGTGGGCCAGAGGTTGAGCTAGTCGTCCACGGCACCGGAGATGGCCAACGCGGTGGGTGTCGGGCCGTGGTCACCCACGCCGCCTCGGTCACCAGAGCAGGAGTCGTCGCCATGAGAGGAGGTGGTGCAGGCTCCTCCAGCTTGGCAGCCACCGCAGGGGCCACCGGCCCACCTCTCGCAACCTCCACTGTACGTCGACCTCACCACGGACGACGACGAGGACGTTGGCGCGTGAGGACGACAACGGCATCCAAGGCGACAACGGCGGCGGCATCTAATTTATCCTTTTTAAAGTTTTCTTAGTTTAGTTATGTTTGAATGTGCGCCCAGGACTAGTTTGATTGTGTTTTATGTGCGTGTTTTTAAATGTGTGACCGTGTTTTTTTAATGTCCGTTTGTGACGCGGACAAGTTGCAATACGGCCATGCGTTCAGGGCACTTATAGTCGGACAAACAAAAATGGACACAGGTTGCCGTTTTACCTCCCCAAGCGAACGAAATTCAGACAAAATTAATGTCCTTTTCAGTCGACGGTTGGTGTTGGTTTTACCTCCCATGTGACAAAAAATAATAATGCACACACGTTTGGAAGCACGTACGCACTTGTCCTTGCATGTATACAGAACCAAGGAAAAAAAGTAGGAGAGCTACATGAACCTAAGTAGTCCTGGCCAGGGGCAGCCCGGCCCGACCAGCCTGAAAAAACCCGGCCCTACCCGAGCTACATCCGGGCCGGGCCCGGGCCTAGATTTTGAGCCCAAAGGCCGGACCGGGCCCAGGCCTGCCATTTTCATGATTTACTGATGGGGCCCAGCTCACGACTTGAGGCCCGGTGGGCTTTATCACTTTCGGGCTGGGCTTGGGCCCAAAAACCAGTCCCGACAGCCAGGCCGGGTCGGGCTTGGGCCTAGGTTTCCTGCCTCAAGCTTTGGTAGGCCCAGCTCAAAGCCCGGCCCGGCCCGGCACATGGCCAGGTATAGACGCAAGGGCTGAGGACAAAGCACTCCCACCCTTTCCGTCCTGAGAGGCAGGAAACTATCGTACCTCGGCATGACAATTGGGACTCCCACAACCGGTGGGCTCACTGTTGAGAGACTTGGGAACCCACCCAACCCCGGTGTTGCATCAATCTGCTTCTTCTCCCACCATCTTTTCTTGCAAGCAACGGAAAAACCAGCAGGTGAGGTGAAACGTTGCCATGCTGGTCGTGGCGAGGGAGTAACGTTTGACAAGTGAACAGCGAGGTGACTCAAGATTGATTTGATGCCTGCCCTGTGGGGCGCAGGCATTGGTGAGCCCACTCACGCCTCAAACCTACTCTGGCCGTTCGGAATCTGAGAAAGACGTCTTCATCTCTAGCTAGTTGCAGAGAGAGCAGGGGCGAGTGGTGAGCTGAAATTGCATTTGCACTTGTTCAATCCCCTCCAGCTGGTTATGCTATACATTGATCGAAGACTAATTCTTACTACTCCAACTGATGCAAATGATTGAAGCCACGCCCTATTTTGTTCACGATTGATAGTAATATGATGCTCATTATTCATCAGTAATGAAAACCGGCATCTTGTGTCACACTCGCACCATTTGCTTGCTGGTTTGATCTGCACCTCACGCGGCCGGCGGAACAGATCCAGGCCTTTTGAGCCGCAAAATTCTGCTGGTTTTATCCACCATCTCATCTCCCATGCCATGCTACAGAATATATACACATCGGTGTCCATATGGTGGCGTCTTGACATTCCTCCTCGGCAAGTGGGCGCAAAGCCAGCATTGCATTTGCATGGCCAGAAACGAAATACGACGATGATTTCCGCTCCTCGCCATCGCATGTGGACGGCCTCCCGTTGAGGAATTAAGGTGCCGACAAAGCATCTACAGAAATCGCATGAAACGGATCGGAGAGAGCGACCTCCCAGGCGTTGTCTAATTCATATCTATTCCCTCCGTCTCATAATATAAGAGCATTTTTTACACTACACTAGTGTCAAAAACGCTTTTACATTATGGGACGGAGGGAGTAGATGTTTTCTGAGGATGTCACATCTAATCTTTCACAAATAATGTAGTAACAAGGAACAAAATAAACAGACCGCAAACATAATGAACATCATGTTAGATGTGGGATGTGTCCTAGACATTTGTCTAATTCACATCTAAATGTTTTCTAAGGATGTGATGCCTGTTTAGCCATGTAAAGCAGCTGCACCACCAGCAGTTCTAGCCACTTGATCTATCCTATCCCCTCGCATAACTAAACCACTCGAGACATGATTTTCCGTGTGGATTTGACGAGAGAGAGACAAGAGAATGGCATATATTTGCTAGCCGAGAAACGTCGAGGTCGTCCGTCAATCTGTCCCTTCGTACGAAACCGGCCAGGCAAAGTGATTCTGCATTGTGTGGCGACAGCGTGCATTAGCTTTCCGTTTAGGTTGACATGCAACATGCTCTCCCATTTAGCCTTGCACCGGAGGCGGAGGGGACACCATAATCATCTGGCGATGCCGATGCATGATACGGAGTACTAGTGATAATAACTTAGAGATCTTGCTAATGACAAAAACCTCGGGGCACCATGCACGTACAATGCACATGTCCGGTTAAATTTGCAGACGAGACGACGATCGAGGCAACTTGGTGGAGGAGACGGGAGAGCACTTGCTTAAGTGAACCAGCCGATGGGTTTGTTCAGGAAAGGAGAAGCAACGCGGCATGGGCGCTAACATCCGTCCATCCATCGATAGGAACATCGCCGCGCATGAATCCTGTGGCCAAGAATGAAGAGACGGATGGCTCTTTTCTCCCCCTCCCCTCCCTCTTCACCGGTCCTCCCCTCCCCGTCCGCCCTCCGACCCCATGGCTCGTCGCTCCCTGCGTCCCCTGTCCTCTCGTCGCCGGCCCTCTTCCCCGCCTCCCCTCCCTCCTCGCCCTGCGCGGCGCCCCTCTCTCGATCCAGTCCTGTCTCTAGGCCTCGGAACAAGTTCTGGGCTCTGTCGTCGGAAGAGGCGGATTCGGATCTCGATGTTGAGGATGTCCCTTCCCCTCTCCCCCTGGTCTCTCTCCCGGCGGACCCGCCTCTGGTTGGTGCGCCGGCGGCTGCCAGGGTCCGAAAGTTCACTCCGGGCGGCCGGGGCCGCCCGATGATCTGCGCAGAGGCTGGGAGCTCTGGTTGGTTCCAGGTGCGGCGCGGACGGCATGGGAGGCGCTCGGAGGCGTTCTCCTCGCCGGGCTGCGTGGCCCCTGGGGGTGCGGCCTCCCGTTCGGGTGGTCCGGCTCGCTCTTCGCGCTCCCTGTCGCCTTCGTCGCCGACAGCTGCGGCGGGGACGGCGTCGAGCTTGGCTCTGGCGCTTCCCCCCCTAACCCTAGATCTGGCTCCGGTGCGGGAGGCTCGTGGGCCCCCCGCTCCGCCTCTGTTGGGCTGTTCTGGGCCGGCTGCGGTTGCTGGGCCTCCGGTGCTTTCGTCCTCTTCTGATTTCCCCCCTCTTTCTGTCTTAGGTCCTGGGCCTGGCTTGGCCCGTTTTTCTCGGCCCGTCTTGACTGGCCCGGCCCTCGCCTCCCCCCCCGGCCGGCCTGGCCTTCTCGGGGTATTTATGGGTTCGTAAGGGCTCGCATCCCCCATTTCTAGGGTTTCCTGCCTCTCCTGCTGACCTACGCTGCTATCGCTTCCGCATCCCCTCCTTTCGTAGATCCCCTCCTCCTCCACCTCTCTCCCTCCCCTTCGCGGCGGTTGTCGCCATGGATCGCTCGCGTGGGTCGTCCAGCGAGGCGATCTCTGGCCAGAAGCGGCGGCGGGAGGACGCGGGCGATGGGGCCGCCGATCTGGAACTCGAGGCTTCCCTTCGCTCCAAGCTCGAGGCCGAGCAGGCGGCTCGTCTCCATGTGGCCCGCGAGCGCGAGGCTTGGTCGTCGGGGCCGGCGGGGCTCCAGGGAGACGGGCGGGTTGGGGCTCCGACGCCGGCTGCGGCCGGATCTGGATCTGAGGCCCCTAGATCGGGCGGATCTGGGACCGATCCGTGGGAGGCCGCGGTGGCGGCCGGTGGCTCTGGCCTTGCGGCCCGTCCTCCCCCTCCTCCCCTGCATGGCCCTGGTCCCATGGCTCGCGGCGGCGGCCGTGCTCCGTTCTCGTCTTCTGGATTTGGCGGGCGTTCGTTGGGACGTGGGGGCGGCGGCTCCGGCGGCCCTGGCCGCCGGTTCCCGCCGTCGGGCCCGGGCTCGTCCTCTGGTGCTCTGGGCGATGGTATCCTTCCCCCTCCTCCTCCTCCCCTTCCGTCTCGCCCTCCTCCTCCATCTAGCCAACCACCTAACCCTAACCTCACCTGCTTCGCTTGCCACCAACCTGGGCACTTCCAGTCGCGCTGCTTTAATCCCCCCTTCTGCTTGATCTGCCGTGAGGATGGACATCTCACTGTGAACTGCAACAACCCTCGTAAACCTGCGTCGTTTGTGCACTTTGGCCAAGGGCTCCCTGGATGTTCTTTCTTCGCGCTGGACTGTGAGGTCCCACATGTCGTAGTGGCCCCTGCTCTCTCTAATGCTGCCATCATCTCGGTCAAAGACCACAAGATCTCTCCCCAAACCCTTCAGGATGAACTGCAGCTATGGGATGAAGGAGGGTGGGACTGGCAGATCCGACAGCTCTCTGACTTCGATTTTGCAGTGGTCTTCCCTTCTAAAAGCAGTCTCAAGATGATCTCTTCTTGCACAAGCTTCACCCTCCCTTTGAATCAACTGGTCGTTTCGGTTAAAGCTGCTGCCAATGGGGCGAAGCCTATATCCCCTCTCTCTGAGATCTGGGTGTTGGTTGATGATATCCCTCCTTCCCTCCGCTCTACCGAATTTGTCATGGCATTTGGCGTTCTCATTGGTAAACCAATCTTGGTGGATCAGGATTCCTTGGCTGTTCTTGGACCAGTGCGTCTCAAGATCTGGGCGGTTGACCCCTTGTGTGTTCATGGTAGTGTCGATGTGTTCCCTGCTGCGGATGGATTCAGGCTCCGGGTGCGCGTGGAGGGGGCTGCTTCTTCCCGTTCCCCACCACCGCCCCCTCCTCCCGCTACTGATCGTCATGCTGGGGATGCTGATAATGTTGGTAACCTTAGCAGGGGGTCGCTTCCTCACTTTACTACGTCTGAGTGGGATGGCATGGGCTCAGAAAGTCGCGAGCTTTTCAAGGAGAATGCCCCTAAGAACGGGAATGGTGGGAAGGATCAGTTGGAGTCCGCGCCTGTTCAGTCTGCTCCTGTCGCTCCGCCTGCGGGTACCCCTATGTCGGGAGTCTGTTCCAACCTCCCTGCTCGACCGGGCTCCCCGTCTCTCTCAGGCATTGAAGACCTCCCTGCCTCCCCGCGTCGTGTGGCGTCGGTCCCTTCCTCCAAGCGCAAATCCTCTGTCCGCAAGTTCTCTGCTCGAAATCGGGCCTCCTCGGGGACGAAGCTCTCTGCAGCGGGTCTGTGTCGCCGTCTTGACGGTGATATGGGTGATGCGGCGGGTTTGTCCTCTCCGGCTACGGTGCGGTCCTCTCCGATCCGGTCCCCATCTTCTACGGCTCGCAAGAGTGGCCGGTTCCGAGACAGTGGCATGAGGGTGGTCGACAAGGCGGCTCGACGCGCGGCGGCTCGGGACCTTCCCGCTTCAGGTATTCCTCCTTCCCCTGCACAGTTGGTTCATGTTTCTTCCTCACCTACTAGGCTTGTCCTACCTTCCCTCTCGGATGATCACCTGACTAAGGTACTCACGGACGCGGGTATTGCTCTAGATCACAACCATGGCTCTCCCTCCTCTCTGATTGCTATCATTAAGGCTAATGAAGTGGCCCAGACGGCCTTGGCTAAGGCTAAGGAAGTGGCCGCAACACCTTCTGCCCCTCCAGTTGTGGCTGGTGGGAGCTCGGAGGCGGTGGCCGCTGGTGGTGGGGTTGGGACCCAAGTTAAAAAGGGGGCTTCTAAACGGGCTAAATCCTGCTTGGCCCCCTGCAGGTCTAGTTTGCGCATCAAAAACCTTTCTTATAAATGAAAGCCCTCTTCTGGAACATCAGAGGTTTTGGCGCTCGGGGACGCCGAGACCAAATTAAAGACTTGGTCAGGGGGGACAATATTGACTTGATAGGCTTGATTGAAACCTTTAAATCCTCCTTTTCTCCTCATGAGCTTTCCTCTATCGCGGGGGCGGATCGGTTTGACTGGAACTTCCTGCCCTCCTCGGGCCATTCTGGTGGCATTCTGCTAGGTTCGAAACGGAATGTTTTTGATTTTGTTGCTTTTGATCATGGTATCTTTTGGGCTAGCACTGTGCTTTTCCATCGACAGCTTAACTCTCTCTGGGAATTTATGGTTGTGTATGGCCCCGCCGACCACGCCCTCTCTCCCATTTTTCTGGACGAAATCTCCAATAAAATAGAAGCTTGTTCGCTCCCCTTGGTGATTGGTGGTGATTTTAACTTGCTTCGCACCCCCGCGGACAAGAATACTAGTAATTTCTCATGGGCTCTGGCTGACGCCTTCAATGACTTCATAAGTTCCTGCGCCCTGCGTGAGATCCCTAGGGTGGGATCTAGGTACACTTGGACCAACCACCAGCCTTCTCCTATTCGCTTCGTCCTAGACCGCGTTCTTGTTTGCTCAAATTGGGATTCTCTTTTCCCGCTCGCGACACTTAAATCTAAGGCCATTGTGGGCTCGGATCATGCCCCTCTTATTCTTGATGCTGGAATTCACTCTACTTCCTCCCCCTCTAGATTTCAGTTTGACGCCTCTTGGCTCCTTATTGAGGGTTTCTGTGACCTCCTGGGCTCCAAAATTAATACGATTCTTTCTGTCCCTCATCGTTCTTTTGGACCCATGGATGATTGGTATAACTGTTCGGCTTTGCTTCGCAAATTCCTTCGGGGATGGTCCCGGAACTACGCGGCACAGGAGCGCAGGGAGAAGGCCCTTCTTTTGTCCCAGATTGAGGCCCTTGATGCTCGGGCGGATGCCTCTGGCCTTTCTGACTCTGACTGGTCCCTCCGGTTCTCCCTTGAACGTGCGTTGATGCACCTGCATCGGCTTAACGAGATTTATTGGCGCCAGAGGGGCGCCACCAATTGGCTACTTAAAGGGGATTCCCCCTCTGCCTATTTCTTTGCGATTTCGAATGGGAGACGGCGCAGATGTCTAATTGATAGCCTGATCATAGATGGGGTTTGTACTTCCGACCAGGGCATCATCCTTAACCACGTGGTCTCTTTCTTTTCTTCCCTTCTCTCCGCCAAGCCTGATCAGGGTTTCAGGCTTGCTGCTAACTTCTGGTACCAGGGAACTTTGGTCTCTTAGGAGGAAAATTCGGACTTGATGATTCCCTATTCTGAAGAGGAAATTTTGTCTGCTATCACGAAGGCTAACCCTAATTCTGCCTCTGGCCCGGATGGGTTTTCTATCCCCTTCTTTAAAAAGTTTTGGCCTATTCTTAAAAATCTTATTTGCCAAGTGATCAAGGGTACTGCCTGGGCACAGTTGATATCTCCAGGCTGAATTATGCGGTGATCTCTCTTATTCCCAAGATTAAGGGTGCTGACTTAATTTCCCAGTTTAGACCTATCGCGCTCATTAATAACTTTGCCAAGTTCCCTGCCAAGTGTCTGGCCACTTGCCTCACCCCGGTGGCCCATCGCACCCTATCTCATACTCAGTCGGCTTTTATCAAGGCGCGGTTCATTCTGGACGGAGTTCTCTGCCTCCACGAAATCGTTCATGATATTCACAAATCTGGGAACAAGGCAGTTATACTCAAATTAAATTTTGAAAAGGCCTACGATTCGGTTAGTTGGGGTTTCCTGAGACAAGTCCTACTTGCAAAAGGGTTTGACAGTGGGGTGGTATGCCATATCATGCAGTTGGTCATGGGGGGCCACACTGCTGTTAATGTTAATGGGCATATTAGTAACTTTTTTAAAAATTCTAGGGGCCTGCGGCAAGGCGACCCGGCCTCGCCCATTCTTTTTAACTTCGTTGCGGACGCCCTTTCTAATATCCTTTCTAGAGCTGCGGAGGCCAGTCATATTTCCCCTGTTAGTTCCCACCTCATCCCGGAAGGAATGACGCATCTTCAGTATGCTGACAATACTATTATCTTGGTGGAACTTAATGATCTTTGCATTGCCAATCTCAAATTTCTCCTCCTTTGTTTCGAAGCTCTCTCGGGGCTCAAGATTAATTTTTCTAAAAGCGAAGTTATTGTCACGGGTGTGTCTGACGTCGAAGCTCAAAGGGTGGCACGCCTATTAAATTGCTCTCTGGGCTCCTTTCCTATTAAGTATTTGGGCTTGCCTATCACTTCTGACAAGCTCTATGCCAAGGACTTTGCTCCTGTGGTGACCAAGGTCGGTAATCGTGTGATGCCCTGGAGGGGCAGATATAACACTCAGGCGGGCAAAGTGGCCTTAATTAATGCCTATCTCTCCTCCCTCCCTATGTTCTTGATGGGGTTCTACCTTCTTTCTATGGGTACTCATGCTGGTTTTGACAAACACAGAGGGGCCTTCTACTGGAACGCGGCCGATAACAAGCGGAAGTATCGCCTGGTTAAATGGGACACCATATGTAAGCCCAAAAGCCTTGGGGGGCTGGGCATCATTAACACTCTGGTTATGAACAAATGTCTGATCATTAAATGGTGGTGGAAGATCATGAACACTCCCCATGACAAACCTTTGTGGTTCTCCATCTTAAAAGGTGAAATACTTCCCCTCCTGTAGCCCAATGTTTGCCCGAGCTTCTGGGGCATCTCAATTTTGGCGCGATCTTGTTAAACTTCGGCCTACCTTTCAAGGCCTAGTCAAATATGTTGTTGGCAATGGGAAATCTACTAGGTTTTGGCTCGACTGGTGGTGTGGGGCCTCTCCGCTGGCCTCTACTTTCCCTGTTTTATTCTCCTACTGTCCAAACCCTCAGATCTCTATCTCGGAGCTTGCGTCGAATAACTGGGACCTTCAGCTGCGCCGCTCCCTCTCTCCTACAGAGTTGGAAGACTGGCAGTGTCTTGCTGCCCTCTTCCCTTCGCTCTCGGAGGAGGAAGACACAGTTGTGTGGCCCCATTCTGCTTCTGGCCGCTTCTCGGTTAAATCCTTGTATGGCAAACTTATTGAGGGATCAACTACCTCTAAATTTAAGTGGATATGGAAAGCTCGTATTCCCCCTAAGATTAGAGTGTTTCTCTGGCAAGCCTCTCGTGGGCGTCTTCCTACGGGTGACCAAATTCGTAAACGTAATGGCCCGGGTTTTGACAGTTGTGTTCTATGTGGGGCGAGAGAAGATACTCCTCATATTTTTTTAACTGCGTCCTGGCTAAGCTCTTTTGGTGTTGTATCAGATCTTGATTGCATGTCTCCTGGGCTCCGACCTCCTTTGCGGACTTACGAGCCTTGGCTAATTCTTTGGTTGGGGCCCGAAGGAGATTGTTTTGGGTCGGCTTTGCTGCCATGTGTTGGTCCTTATGGACGACAAGGAACAAATTTACTATCGAACATGTTTTTCCTGCTAAGCCTGCTGATTGCTTATTTAAGACTTGTATATTCCTGCAGCAGTGGAGATTATTGACTAAGGAGGAGGACAGGGATGCATTTGACGCCATGTTGGCCAAGATCCGATATTCTGCTATCTCCATCCTTCCAAACCAAGCGGACCCGTAGACGTTGCTGCGTTGCTTCGTTATCTTATCTTCTTCCGGCCTGCGTGCCGTGTACTGGCCTGGGAGCCATGTACTTAGACATTCCTCTTCGTGTTCTGGCTTGATACTCTGTTATTCCTGTGCTAGTTGTCTGGATCCTTGTTAACTCTGCCTGATAGCTTTATCTATAAAGTCAGGCTGTGGCCTTTTATCTAAAAAAATCCTGTGGCCAAAAACATCTTGTTTTCCTTATGGTCAAGACAATCATGAGAGTTTTGAAACATGCGGCCAGCACGACATGAGTCATCCAAGTACTGGAAGAGTTGATCGTGTCTTGTACTATTGTCGACCTTGCATTATTAGGGACTTTTGATTCGCGGAAATTTCAAACGCAGGAACAAGAAAAATACAAAATTGAAGTGGCATGGCAACTTGAATTCTATTCCTATGGAATAGCAAACCATAGGAATTTAAACCAGAGAGTGCTTGATGGCACAGAGAAAATAAAAAAATTATTAAAAAAGGTTGGAATAGATGCTAGATTCCTAACAAAATACTATAATACAAATGATTCCTTAAAAAAAATAAGATCTAATACTACGAATCAAACGACCAATGTAGAAAAAAATCTTAAGAATTTTAATCCTTTGGAAAATCCTACGAAATTCCTTTGAATCAAAGTAACCTTAGGCAGGAGATACCGCTCCCCTCCCTCTCGTCGGTGTTCGTTCGTATATCTGGTCCTGGATCTGGTCTTCATTCATCTGTGTTCGCCTCGCCAGCCTCCGTTTCGATATGGTCTTTGTTTATCTATATGTTCGTGCATTTACAGGTTGGATCCTTCTGATCTACGATTCTCTTCAGCAATAATTTTTGTGGTTTTGGCGTGTTGATCTTGTTCGGCCTTAGCATAATAACTTTTCGATTGTCTACAACAATAAGGTTTGCCTGGCTTCTATGCGGAAGGGATTTCTGGTGTTCTTTGTACTGTCCTGACAAGTTCTGTCAGTTGATGAATAGGTCAAAAGTCTGAGGGGGTGAGGGATGGAGGACCTGTACGTTTTTTTTGAGAGGGAGAGAGAATTTTTTTGAGAATGGGGGGACATGTACGTGGTAGGAACATATCTTCTTTTTGTTGGTGGCGCACCCGCTAACAATATGGGATGGGTCCGTCGACCGTCGAACCAAGTATGCATGCCATGAGATCTACATAACGCCGGAAGATCGACATAGGACGAAGGAGGTGGAGGTCGGCCACCCTTGCTACACGAGGCGACCTCCGCCGCGCAATCCGTCTACTACACTCTCCACCCACCTAGCAACCTCATCCACTCGGATCCATCAGCCCGCCCTGTTCACGAGTGCCAGTGCCCCCCTCTGCTGATCAATCCACGCCGGCTTGTCCTCGGGCTGCAGTCAACTCCCGTCGTGTCACTTGTCACTCACACTCACCACTGCAGGTCCAGGGACATTCCCCTCGGCCCCCTTGTGCCCTGTACAATACACCAAATCTGAATAATGCCCACCGCATTACGGCCAAAATGCATGTCACTGGTGTGAATGATTTTTTTTTCCAGCAGGCAAAACTTATACATCAACATGTAGGAACAAGCATCCTGAAGATCCATCTAGAAATTGCTGTTGCTAAGCATAAAAAAACAAACCAAAATCAAATAAACGGACTATGTGTATTGTGTCCACGCGCCCAATCTGAACCTGTTACATATCCTTCTTTTAATGGTCAGCAACGCGTGAAGATGAGTTCATCAGCGTCGAATTTGGCACACAGAAAATTTGTGCCCGGTGGCCAAAACGGCCTGTGCTGCCGAGATGTGTCTGTGTCGATTGAAGCTTGAGGAGGCTCACTTTGTCTTCTTGTCCTCCGTGCTCGTCTCAGCCTTGGCCTCGATCTGTTGGGCAGCCGCTGCTCCTTCCAAAGTTTGGGGTGCTGCGGGTTCGTCTTCCCCTCCAAAGCCAAACTCGTTGACACGCTTCTTGTCAACTGGGTATACCCACCTCTGGTAGAGGTATATCAAGAAGATAACATCTGCGGAACAACAGGAAATGGTCAGTTAGCAGCCTAAAGACTTGATAAAATGTCCACTGCTATCAGCAATGATACTAGTTCATCTTACCATCTCTGAAAACCGAGAGACGATGCAACCACGGCATCTTAATCACAAATGCAAACAGATCATCAATTATAGTGTTGAGGAACTTGTAGGTCATTTGTCTCCATGGCATGTGAGCGACGGACTTCAGCTTGTAGTTGATAAATAATTGTGGGCACATCATAATGAAACCTGAAAAATGTATACATAAGTTCCATTACTGATCATATATACCTACGAGAGTGATCCCCACCACTTCAACATGCTACCATGCATGTGAAAACCATTTACACTAATTGTATTACATCAATATTTTACATTGATACAATAATCAAATATTTGTGTTCCAACTTCATCAAAATATATAGCAACCAATTTCCGCAACAACAACAACATGCGGGGTATCATCTAGTTTGCCTAGTGAATCATGAAAAATACGTGAAACGGTGTTGGAGGAATTACTTACCAAACATGTAAACACAACTTGTGAGGGAAGAGAGTATCCACGAGTACCAGCTCTTGTGTTTATCATACTTGAGTGAATAGATAGCAAAACCAGCCATAAGGACTAGAAGGACATACGTAAGATACTTCATTGCAAGTGCATCGTACTCCTTAGTCTTATTCTGTGCATATGACTCACGATCCCGGAATCTCAACATGGGTATCTTTCCACTTCTGTCAATCTGGACTCAAGTGAAGAGAAATTGTTCCAAGAGAGAAAAACTAGTGAGAAAATGCAACAGATTTGTATATCATCAAGCTTTATGAGGAAAGAATAACTCATAAATTAGACCTCACAGTAGAGAATACACTGCGCTTTGGTAATATCTGTATACCATCAAAGTCAAGGAACAGTGATGGCTTAGTCCTGACTTAGCTGACACAAGGTCATGATTCTGGATCATCAACACATGGGTTTTAATAAATGCACCTAAGCAAATGCACAAAACAAGCGCTAACCCAGTATTGCAAATTTGCCACTGAATGATGGGAAAGAAATTCCAAGTGAATAGGTAGTGCTCCCTCTGTCTCAAAATATCAAAAAATGTCTTATATTTTGAGACAGGGGGTGTGCATAATTGGTTTCTTCATACATTGACCCATGAGCTTGATTATTTCAATCCTGTGTCTAGCGCTTTACCCAGTGTTTAAAGTATTTACTTTTCAGGTGAAAACAACTAGGATCAAGTAGTTCCATTTAGTGCATATTGCATGTCAAGCATACCGGCTCTGTTTGTATGCTTGTGTATAAGATACTAACAGAACCAAATAATACAATCATCATAATAGGCTTACCTCAACATGCATCGCTTTTCCTATCTTCCAAAATTCAATGCACACACCAACTCCAGAGCTAGCAAGAATCATCCATGATGTATCATTGTCAAGCAGGTACAGAAATATAATCAGCTGACAAATGAAGTTCAGAACAACAGATTTCGCTGAAAGACCTTCCATGGACTTGTTTTTATTCCAGAACTGGATATCTGATCAATGTGAAACATCATAAACACATGAGTTATTGTTGGATTATACTCATTTTTATGGTATTAAATAAACCATGCTGTGCATGTACCATTCTTGAAAGCCAGGAAATCGAACAGAGAGTGGAACAGAGATACAATCATGGTCAACCCCAGTAGATATGGATTTCCTTCAAGGAAAACCCTCTGCAAAAGCAGTCCAAGGTCAGTGAAAACCCGTAACAAGCAAATCTGACTAACACAGCAGGCATATAACAGAAGCAACCATTTCCAAGGAACTTGAATTAGAAGTGCATATACTTGGCATCTCACAAAAGAAAGGGTGTAAGGGACATCACTACCACACAGAACAAAATAGAGCACGTCATATCTCCAAAAAAAAGGCAGGAGTCTGAATGGGCACAGTTGAAAACTTCCATATACCTTGAGCTCATCAGCCTCGCCTTCAAGCATACTTCCATAACTACGATGAACTTGGAAAGACTGCTCAATCTGTAGAAATAATTGCCACTTGGTCATGCTGATAGGACTAACTTCAAGGTTCAAGGTCAGTTCCTTCACAGTCTCGTTGAGTGCTGTCAATTTGTCCCTCAACAGCCAAAATTCATTGAAGAATACAGTTGGATAGTAACTGTTTGTAGTTGGATCCACATTCAAATCTGTATATATATGGTCAAGGAAATACCAATCCTTCCCTCACTGAGAAAATGCTAATCTTAACAAGATATATTTTAAACAATAAATTAGATTCATCAGAAGTTGGCTACGTGCAACGTCATCTTCAAGTCTAAAAAATTGATTCAAGTATAAGAATAACATAGCAGTATGTAACACGTGTGTGTTGGAAGAAAATTCATAGGAAAAAGAAGATAAAAAAGATAATATCACACTATAATTGTTACAGTTGAAGGATACATGGAGCAACATTTGGAGGAATGTTGTTTTGGGGATACCTGTGAAATAAAAATGGTCAAATATCAATTGAAAATTTCATACGACAGATGAACAACAACGAAGAACTAAAAGCCGTGAAACTAGAAAGAAACAATTGTGCAGTTGTTACATGGTTAATATGAAGCTGAGATGAGAGAATCCACATATGTCAAAATTAACAAAAAGGATCTAAAATCATAAAAAAGGGCAGCCCAGTGCATGTAGCTCCCGCTTGCGCTAGGTCATGAGAAGGGTCTGACCACTTTGGGTCTATAGTACGCAGCCTTTCCCTACATTTCTGCAAGAGGCTGTTTCCAGGACTTAACCCGTGACCTCATGGTCACAAGGCGACAGCTTTACCGCTGCACCAAGGCTCTATCGGCAGTTTCAGAAGAATCTTAAAACACAAACGATCGCATGGTATAGCAGCGCCGGTTTGTGATTAACATCCACTGGAAAATAGTTTTCAGCATGCAGATTGCGAGTGTATGCCCTTACGGTTAAAAAAAAGTCTCCAAAGTCAAACTTCTTTATAATTGTCCAAGTCTATAGAAAAATGTGCTAATATGCACAACCACGACATCAATATATATAGTATGAAAATATGTTTTATGACGAATCTAATTAAACTAACTTTATGTTGTCGATGTTGACATATTTTTTCTATACATAGACTTGGTCAAACCTAAAGAAGTTTGACTTTGGACAAAGCTAAAACTTCAAATAATTTGGAACGGAGGGGGTACTTCATGATATTTAGAAAGGAAAGTAAAAGATATTAATCACGCCAATGCGATTAAAATTCAAAATGAATAAATAATAGTTCCAGGCATATACAAGTGGAAATGTGAAATATAGTTTTATCTTGTGCATACCGTGTGAAGTCATCAACAAGATTTATTGTCACATTTGGTTTCCAATAAGAAATATATTCAACTGGGCCCTCCTCTTTGTCTTCGGACTCTTTGTTCTCCTGCAGAAATCAAATGCGGTCTTCTGTTAATTGCTTTTTCATAGGAGATATTCTGTGTTTGCTGGAGATAATCTATACTAGAAATTTCTAGTGCATACTGTCCCAACAATAAAGAATCAAGTTAATGACCTTAGGGGGTAGCTTTTCCTCGGACTCATCCGAATCTCCAAGCAAGCTCTTCTTATGACCAGCTTTTGATTTCCGCAAGTATGCCACAATAGCTAAATAGGTATAATGCAGTGAGCATTTCATACAAACATGCAATCAATAAAAAGGACGGTTGAGATGAACAGGAAACTTACGATGTGTCCTTCCAAATGCAGATTTTTGCTCATATTCAGGATCGGTAGGGTCCACAGGGTAACCCGAACGGGAAAAATAAACATGAGCATACAAAGAGCCATTGTGCTTGAGAGCCTATGGCAAGATCCATTGACACAAAATTAGGCAATCCAACAAAATATAACCATAACATAATTGTAAATTGCAGCAAATATTATTCTACCTCCGTTGGATAGTATGTCAGTGTGTGTGTTCTGGTACTGGTAGGTGTCCAGACTGCATATGGTATGTTTGTTTCATGCCAGATGAGTGCATCCTCATTACCAAAGTCGCTAAATTTGTCATTCTCCGATAAATACATCCACATATCCTGCAGCAACATAATCATCATCAATTTGTGTTTCAGGAAAACGCAAAATGGGCAAGACTTCAAGACTAGTGCTTCATGCATGCACTGTGCTACCTCCAAACTGTCATAAAATTTGGGTGGCACTACCGAGGAATTTAATAAATCCAGTAACGTCCTTCTGCTTGATTGGTCCCATTAAAAATGCCAAACATGTAAATTTGGCAAGATAACAAATCGGGCCAAATTTACGGCGGGGGGGTTGACTTCAACTTATAATTTACTGAAAACAGGTACTACATAGCAACATTTGTAATATTCAATTATCTTAATATGTAGACCTGTATAAGACATTACCACATGCCACTGAATCGTCGATTTGACAAAAAAATGGATTTACACCTCCTCGATCAAATATTTGGAGCAATACGATACAACAAGTTACAAGGTCGGTGTGCACCGCATAAACACCAAAAAATAACTTCCCACCCAAAATAAAAAAAAGTGACAATCTACCAAATAAATTGTACAGTTGGCTTTATCTCGAGGAATACCTAGTTCAGACAACCTCACCAGAGTCTACATGAAAAACCCATAAAGAAACGTTATCCATGCATAGTGTGATGTTTTCAGCTTCATTACGGACACACGGTACATTGCATACTATGACATCCTAAGCTTCATTGTGGACAAACATTTCAAAGAACAACAGAAAGAGTGTTTAAACATCAATCATCTTCACAACTCACTCAACAGTGAAGCAGCTACACCGCATAATCCAAAATTGTTGAGATCCTTGGTGTATCTTTTCTTTTTCCTTGCATACTCTACTAGTAGTTCCGAACAACTAAGAACGCCCTTGGCCTCCTGAGAGGAGATCATAAAACATCCAACTAACATGCATTCCTTTCTTTTCACAGTACATCAAACCGCAATGCTGTGGAGCACCACTATCTCCGTGATCTGCTTGTTTTAGAACAAACGTGGCCTACTTGTTCGACAGCCTCCAACAGGCACACAAACAACAGGTGTCTTCGCATAAAACCGACTAAATCAGCTCCCCCAATTATAATAATCAGCACAAATACACCCTCTGATATATTAAGAAAAAGAAAAGTTCGAGATCACAGTACAAAAACTGATGAGATCGCTGCACAATTTTCACCCCGGAGCAAGCAGAACCCAACAGCACTGCATGAGCGCGGAGCCCCCCGCCTTTACTGACCCCAATAATAAACCGCTCTAAAACCGCCATAGAAACCTAACACGCCTCCTCTACCCAAAATCGAGGTTCCTGGGCTTGGGGGGGCGTTCTCACCATTGGCTCTCCCTTCTGAAAGAGGTTGGACATGAGCAAGCCCGGCTCCGTGGGGGCGCGCTTGGGGCCGAAGAACTTGGACGCGAAGTACCAGAACACGGCCATCCGCACGATGCCGGCGAGGCTCTGGCCCAGGCCGCCTCCCTGCCGCCCAGCCGGGGCCTGCCCCTGCGGCTGCGCCGCGACGGCGGCGGCAGCCGGCTGCGCCATGGCCGCCGGCGAGTTAGATCGGGGCGAGGAGGGGGGGAGGGAGCCGCCGAGATGCGATGGGAACAAGAGTTCTTTTTGGAGGAGCTCTGTGTGATTGATTCTCCGGGGATTTAAGCGGGGGGTGTGGTTTTACGATAAATTTATAGGTTTCTTTTGCAGATACGTACGTGGGTTGTTGAAAAATTAAGCCTGGAGTCCCTGCTCGTGCGGACGCCGGACTGCTTCGGTTTCGCTACTTTCAGAGACGTAATTTCTGAGAACTTTAGGGGTGCTGGCAGTGAAAAGGTAGATGATGCTGGGATTTGCGCAACGAGGCTAGTTGCCGTCTTTAAAGGAAGCAAATTGTTAGGCGCACCCGAGTCAAGGAATCAGCAAGGTTTTTTTTCTGTTTTGATGATTGATGAAGTGCGTCTAGATATATCCGTTTGAACGTTAACGAGAAAGTACAACTTAGACACAACGCACACGCACGCACTCACTGCATGAACAAAAGAGACTCAAGATTGCTGGATTCACAGCATGTACATTGCTATCGACGTGAATGTCATCTCCACCAAAACATTAATCTGCATTAACGGGATATGCATGATTGAACTTGGAGCTTAATCTAGTTTTGTCCTCCAACAATTTCACAAGAATCACACATTTTAGATGACCGGAGGTTATGTGCAGATTGTCATGCTTTTTACTAAAATTAACAAAATAAGCTTATACATACTTCGCGCTTTTATGATTGCAAATACAAAAGATCATGGCTTCTATGCGGATGGCACTCATTCTTGTTGTACTCTACTATTCAACTCAAGGTCGGTCAAAAGGCCCAAATTTCTATAAAGCCACAATAAAAAAGCGCATCTGTTATATTCTTGCTCATTATCGTCTCTAGATCTTAAAAAATTCCCACTAAAAATGTAATCCGCCACATAAAACAAGACAACGATACGAAAGAAAAGTTATCCCAACCCTGATCAGTGATGTCGCGGCTCAATCCCGCCACTGCCTCTGCTTTCTCCTCTAATCCAGTTGATCCCTATGTCGCTCAGAAGGGGTACCCGAGAGGCGATCCATATCTAACCATCATTGCCCTCACACGATTCGTATGTTGTCATTGTCATCGGTGCTGCTACAATGGCGACGAGCCGTCAATCTCGACGGTGCGGCTCCCTCCCAACGATGTTGTGCCTTCCGATGATGTCCCGATGGTGCAGCGAGAGATTGATAGAGGAGACGACGAGCGGAGATGGAGGCTCCAATGACTTCCGACGTCGTGGTGGTTGGCGGTGGATGGGCCCGGCCTGGTTGCAGCCGAATTATCAAGCAAAGATAAAGTCACTCCTTGGATGGGTTTGAGAGAAGGTCCTCGGCTAAGCTTCGACGTGGTGTCGATGGATGTAGGCGTAGACTATGCTTAGTTTTATTATCTAACCAACCAATAGTGTTTCTTCTTTTTCTTACCGTCGATCGTGGGTAATCAACAAGATGGTGGCCTCTCATGGTGGTGTGCCAACCCAAGCGGTGGAGGCGGCGGCCTTGACACTTATGATGATTTCTCCTTCAGCGCGAGCAGGGCATGGACTCGTTCAACGTGGGAGGTTGGCTCATGATGCACTATGGGAGCAAGTGTGCGCCGGCAACAAAATTGGATGGCAACTTGTGGTAGTCATTTCAACTAGATCAAGCAACGTCAGTGCATCTTTGTATCCTTGCTGAAGGTGTTGGTTCGGATTTCTACTTCAAGGGTGATAGCCCCACATTTAACCTTTTGGTTACACCGGGCAACATGTTGTACGATTGACTATTTCCTTCTTCAAGATCTTGTCTTTGAGTACCACGTACTTTGTTAGGTTCTAGTAGTGCTTTTATCCTTTTTGCGAACAGGTATGTGGAGATGTGAGTTGTTTGTGGTAATGTTTGAACATGTGAGTTGTTGTTAGACTATACGTTCATCTTGCCGCTAAACATTATTATAATAAATGATGTGGTTGTATGCATCCAAGAAAAAATGATGAGAATTTTTTCTAAGGACAAAGTTAATAAAAAAAGGTGACTACGCACAAGTGTGCATACTATATATTAAAGGAGAGGATGGGGTAAAAGCCCCTCCGCGTTGGTGACTACAAATACAAACCCAACTCCACGCGGCAACTAAGCTCAAACACTCATGTGTGCCCACATTGCGAGAGCCCCAAGAAAGGCTTTGACCTCTCCCTTTAGGGTGCCCGCTTGGTTCCACATTCCAACGACAAGGTTAATCGTATTGAGCCACAACTTCCCAGAAACGATAATACCATGTACTTTTTTGGGGGAAAGACCATCATGGCTAGCTTTATTAATATCAAACAATGCTTACATTATCCACTAAAAGTTTAGAAATAACAGCAGGAGGTGAGTCCAACCACAAGTTTGGTGGACCAACACGACCATTTTGCGCTAGCACTTGAGCTACCATATTAGAATCACGATTACAATGCTCTAAAACGACCTTCCCGAAACCAACTAAAAGTAAACGACATTCCTCGAGAATTGGGCCTGTAACCATCGAGTGCCCCATGTTTAGTTGCACAACTTCTATTAGAACCATGCAGTCTGATTGCACTGGATTGAATTATAGCCAATTGTATTTGCAAGCTTCAGGCCCTTCACCAGAGCTACAGCCTCAGCCGAACAAACATCGGCTACGTGATCAAGGTCATCTGTCGCTACTGCAATGAACATGCCAGTACTATCTCCCAAAATTGCTCCACGGCCCCCCATGTTTTCTTCCTCTGAAAATGTCGCGTCCATATTTAGAACAACTTGGTTTTGTAGTGGCTTCTTCCAACAATTCAAGGCGTTGTTCAAGGCGAAACCAAATGGCTTTGCGTTTTGGAATGAGATCCAGCGGTGAGACCGGCCTTTACAGTTGGGGCTCAGTTTAACGTTAACAATGGCATGGCCACAAGGTTCTGGCTCGACTACTGATGGGGCCAGACTCCATTGTGGCAATTTCACCCGGCGCTATATCAAATCGCCACGGACACCAATATTATGGTGGGCGGCGCCCTGAGGGTCCATCCCTGGCGATATTGTTCATATGCACGCTCGACCCAGCTAAGGCAGCTAGCTGGGCCTGATGAAGCTATGTACCTGTTGGGGAACGTAGTAATTTCAAAAAAATTCCTACGCACACGCAAGATCATGGTGATGCATAGCAACGAGAGGGGAGAGTGTGATCTACGTACCCTTGTAGATCGACAACGAAAGCGTTTGGTTGATGTAGTCGTACGTCTCCACGGCCCGACCGATCAAGCACCGAAACTACGACACCTCCGAGTTCTAGCACACGTTCAGCTCGATGACGATCCCCTGACTCCGATCCAGCAAAGTGTCGGGGAAGAGTTCCGTCAGCACGACGGCGTGCTGACGATCTTGATGCACTACCGTCGTAGGGCTTCGCCTAAGCACCGCTACAATATTATCGAGGATTATGGTGGAAGGGGGCACCGCACACGGCTAAGAATATGATCACGTGGATCAACTTGTGTCTCTAGGGGTGCCCCCTGCCCCCGTATATAAAGGAGCAAGGGGAGGAGGCCGGCCGGCCCTATAGGCGCGCCAAGGAGGAGTCCTCCTCCTAGTAGGAGTAGGACTCCTACTAGGAGGGGGAAAGAAGTGGGGAGGGAGAGGGAAAAGGGGGGGCGCCGCCCCCCTCTCCTAGTCCAATTCGGACCAGGGGGGAGGAGGCGCGCGGCCCACCTTTGGATGCCCCTCTCTCTCTCCACTAAGGCCCATATGGCCCATTACTTCTCCCGGGGGGGTTCCGGTAACCCTCCGGTACTCTGGTTTTCTCCGAAATCATCCGGAACACTTCCGGTGTCCGAATATAGCCGTCCAATATATCAATCTTTATGGCTCGACCATTTCGAGACTCCTCGTCATGTCCGTGATCACATCCGGGACTCCGAACTAACTTCGGTACATCAAAACTCATAAACTCATAATATAACTGTCATCGAAACCTTAAGCGTGCGGACCCTACGGGTTCGAGAACAATGTAGACATGACAGAGACACGTCTCCGGTCAATAACCAATAGCGGAACCTGGATGCTCATATTGGCTCCTACATATTCTACAAAGATCTTTATCGGTCAGGCCGCATAACAACATACGTTGTTCCCTTTGTCATCGGTATGTTACTTGCCCGAGATTCGATCGTCGGTATCTCAATACCTAGTTCAATCTCGTTACCGGCAAGTCTCTTTACTCGTTCTGTAATACATCATCTCGCAACTAACTCATTAGTTGCAATGCTTGCAAGGCTTATGTGATGCGCATTACCGAGAGGGCCCAGAGATACCTCTCCGACAATCGGAGTGACAAATCCTAATCTCGAAATACGCCAACCCAACATGTACCTTTGGAGACACCTGTAGAGCACCTTTATAATCACCCATTTACGTTGTGACGTTTGGTAGCACACAAAGTGTTCCTCCGGCAAACGGGAGTTGCATAATCTCATAGTCATAGGAACATGTATAAGTCATGAAGAAAGCAATAGCAACATACTAAACGATCGGGTGCTAAGCTAATGGAATGGGTCATGTCAATCAGATCATTCACCTAATGATGTGATCCCGTTAATCAAATAACAACTCCTTGTTCATGGTTAGGAAACATAACCATCTTTGATTAACGAGCTAGTCAAGTAGAGGCATACTAGTGACACTTTGTTTGTCTATGTATTCACACATGTATTATGTTTCCGGTTAATACAATTCTAGCATGAATAATAAACATTTATCATGATATAAGGAAATAAATAATAACTTTATTATTGCCTCTAGGGCATATTTCCTTCAGTACCTAGGGTAGGGTCATGGATCTGTCCAAGATACCCTCCCCAAGGACATCTCTAAAGGAGCCGGAAGCACTCGAAGAAAAATCATCATCCACTCGACCATGAAGCTATGTTACACTCGACAGTCTCGAAGACACTCGACCGTATGGACAATCACTCGACTACTAGAAGATCTAGAGCCACTCCACTCTGCAACAGTCGGGAATTAAGTCATAGCTTTAATGGTCATTATGTATCTTTATTGCAGGCGTTACCAGTAACGTCCCCATCTTTATGTACCTTAAACCCTTTGTAACTGAGGGCGGGAGGAGTCTGGCGAACTCTATATAAGCCACCCCCCTCCTCAGGGACAAGGGTTCGCACCCCTTGTAACACACACGCATATAATCCAGTCGACCGCCTCCGGACTCCGAGACGTAGGGTTGTTACTTCCTCCGAGAAGGGCCTGAACTCGTAAAACTCGCGTGTACAACTCCTCCATAGCTAGGATCTTGCCTCTACATCCCTACCCCACATTCTACTATCAGACTTAGAACCACGACAGTTAACCCCAGATAGTTTTGTGATAAGATAGGTTGTAACGAGAAACAAGTAACAAAAGTAAATAAAGTGCAGCAAGGTGGCCCAATCCTTTTGTAGCAAAGGACAAGCCGGAACAAACTCTTATAATAGGAAAAGCGCTCCCGAGGACACATGGGAATATCGTCAAGCTAGTTTTCATCACGTTCATATGATTCGCGTTCGATACTTTGATAATTTGATATGTGGGTGGACCGGTGCTTGGGTGTTGTTCTTACTTGAACAAGCATCCCACTTATGATTAACCTCTATTGCAAGCATCCGCAACTACAACAAAAGTATTAAGGTAAACCTAACCATAGCATGAAACATATGGATCCAAATCAGCCCCTTACGAAGCAACGCATAAACTAGGGTTTAAGCTTCTGTCACTCTAGCAACCCATCATCTACTTATTACTTCCCAATGCCTTCCTCTAGGCCCAAATAATGGTGAAGTGTTATGTAGTCGACGTTCACATAACACCACTAGAGGCTAGACAACATACATCTTATCAAAATATCAAACGAATACCAAATTCACATGACTACTCATAGCAAGACTTCTCCCTTGTCCTCAGGAACGAATGTAATTACTCACAAAGCATATTCATGTTCATAATCAGAGGGGTAATAATATGCATATAGGATCTGAACATATGATCTTCCACCAATTAAACCAACTAGCATCAACTACAAGGAGTAATCAACACTACTAGCAACCTACTAGCACCAATCCCGGACTTTGAGACAAGAATTGGATACAAGAGATGAACTAGGGTTTGGAGATGAGATGGTGCTGGTGAAGATGTTGATGGAGATTGCCCTCTCCCAATGAGAGGAGCGTTGGTGATGACGATGGTGATGATTTCCCCCTCCCGGAGGGAAGTATCCTTGGCAGAACAGCTCTGCCGGAGCTCTAGATTGGATCCGCCAAGGTTCCGCCTCGTGTCGGCGGAGTCTCGTCCCGAAAAGTTCCTTCCTATTTTTTTCTCATCGAAAGACTTCATATAGGAGAAGATGGGCGTCGGAGAGCCACCAGAGGGCCCACGAGGTAGGGGGCGCGCCCTAGGCGGGGGGCGCCCCCCACCCTCGTGAGCAGGGTGTGGGCCCCCTGGCCTTCATCTTTGGTGTGGATTTTTCTTTATTTCTTTTAAGACGTTTCGTGGAGTTTCAGGACTTTTGGAGTTGCGCAGAATAGGTCTCTAATATTTGCTCATTTTCCAGCCCAGAATTCCAGCTGCCGGCATTCTCCCTCCTTATGTAAACCTTGTAAAATAAGAGAGAATAGCCATAAGTATTGTGACATAAAGTGAAATAACAACCCATAATGCAATAAATATCGATATAAACGCATGATGCAAAATGGACGTATCAACTCCCCCAAGCTTAGACCTCGCTTGTCCTCAACCGAAAAGCCGATAACAATAAATGTGTCCTCATGTTTAGAAGTAGAGGCGTCGATAAAAATAAAATACGGACATGAAGGCATCATGATTATTCTCATAACAACAACAACATATATAGATTTTGTCATATGATTACTTATATCCAAGTGATGATCTATTCACAATGCAGAAGTATAAATCATAAACCTTATTGGGCTCTGACAAACTATAATCTCAGTCATTGAAGCAATTGCAATTTATCATAACATCAGAAAGAGTCTATGTCAGAGCTAAAAAGCAAGTCCACATGCTCAACTATCATTTAGTCCTCCATAATTGCTAACACCCACGCGATACTTGTGGTTACAGAGTTTTAATCAGACACAGAGAAAGATAGGGGCTTATAGTTTTGCCCCACAACCTTTTACCTCAAGGGTAATGTCAACAATAATGGTTCATGCTCCCCTACATCCAATTAGATATATATATATATCATGTTCTTTCCAACATGCTGAGCTTGCCAAAGGATAAAATGAAAAAGAAAAGGTGAAGATCACCATGACTCTTGCATAAGGTAGAAGATAATAATAGAGGATAGGCCCTTCGCAGAGGGAAGCAGAGGTTGCCATGCGCTTTTATGGTTGGATATATAAAATCTCAATGCGAAAGAACGTCACTTTATATTGCCCCTTGTGATATGAACCTTTATTATGCAGTTCATCGCTTTTATTACTTCCACATCACAAGATCGTATAAAGCTTATTTCTCCCACACTAATCAATCATACATATTTAGAGCAATTTTTATTGCTTTGCACCGATGACAACTTACTTGAAGGATCTTACTCAATCCATAGGTAGATATGGTGGACTCTCATGGCAAAACTGGTTTAAGGGTATTTGGAAGCACAAGTAGTATTTCTACTTGGTGCTGAGAATTTGGCTAGCATGAGGGGGAAAGGCAAGCTCAACAAGTTAGAGGATCCATGACAACATACTTTATCTCAGATATAAGAAATACATAACTCATTACGTTGTCTTCCTTGTCCAACATCAACTCTTTAGCATGTCATATTTTAATGAGTGCTCCCAATCATAAAAGATGTGTAGCGACCCGACCTCGGATGGTCAAGTCTCTGTGCTTCAGTGTCATCCCTCGATCGGTAATGCTGACACACACAGTACTCGAAGGATTTATAACAGAGTAGCAATCACACACTTATTACATCGAATGTCTCAAGAGAGAACTTATTACAATAATATGGCTTAAGGCCATCTAATACGATAACAGCGGAAGGCTTGGAAGATAAGGTGAGTCCATCAACTCCAACGGCATAGCTGAGCTGCACGGCAACGACCTAACTAACCTTACTCCTCGTCTAAAAAGTCTGCAACATAATACGTTGCAGCCCGAAAACGGGTCAGCACATGGAATATGCTGGCAAAGTAACACAGTAGAGCAAGAACAGAATAATGCTATCACTATATGCATATATGGCTGGTGAAAAGCTCTATGGTTTATAGTTTTTGCGAAAAGCCAATTTTTCCCTACAACAAAGGAATAGATTTTAATTTAACTATCATGGTAGTTTAAACATCATTGAGAAGGTTCCTCCAACTCAATCCCAATTAAAGTGATTAAAAACCCAACAATATTAATTAAACATGATGAGATACATGTGATAACCCAAGTACTAGATATTCAAGAATTGTCCATAACCGGGGACACGGCTAACCATGATTAGATTGTACACTCTGCAGAGGTTTGCGCACTTTTCCCCACAAGACTCGATCTCCTCCGTTGGATTCCTCGCACTACAGGGTGTTTGAGAAACGGATGACCGAGACATAGTCTTTCAGAAACATTAACTCTCTACTCCGGACAGACCATATCAAACCTACATCCCACTACCTGTTGATCTGCCTCTTCAAGAGCTTCACGTAACTTACTCAACTATGCTAGAGCCCATAATAGCTTGTGGCTGCACACGAAAGTTTCTAGCATGAATCATCTCAGTTCCCTTTGAGCTTGGGTGGCGGTCCATAGGAAGATCACACGGGTACTCCAGGATTTCCAAAAAAACAGGCAACACTGGGTACTCCAGGTGCCTCAATCCACCCAGTTGTTTGATTAAGTTGCCACCTTAAGTTGAACCATTAATTTAACAATCTCACATCTGTCAGGGATTTCACTCAAACCCAAACCACGTCTACGAGCATAGCATAGCTTAGTAATATAAGCAACACGTAGAGTAACTCCCAAGGGTTTGAATGTAACAGGGTAATAGGTTCTACCTCATCAAGTACTTCCCAACCCACAAGTTAATGACATCCTAATCATGCAATGTTTGAGGATTGGAACTAATGCATAAAAACTGGGTGATAAAGGGGTATGATCAAAGTGTTACTTGCCTTGCTGACGATTTGCGAAACCTAGGGACTCGTAGTAGCATGCTTCGCACTCCGGGTGTTCTATCGCAAGCAAACAATAGCATACATAAGTAACAAGCAACGATGCACAAGCAAAACTCAAATAAAAGAGGTTGACCAGAAAGTTCAAATTAAGAACTCTGGTTCGCAAAAAGAATTAAATCAAACGAAGCAACGAAACTCAAACGGCGAAAGAAAGAAGCTTCGTTTACTAATCTGAAACTAGGTCAAATTTTACAGTAGAGAAAACTTGTTTGAGTTGGTTAAACGGAAAGAGGGTTTTGAGATGAAACTCTAGGCGAATGAATCACCTGATTCCAACTAACAAGCGAAAAGATAAACAGAAACTAAGATCCGATCAGAAATCGCGATCAAAGAAAATCGCGGAGTAAATCTGATAAAAGAAAACTGACGAATAGACTAACGAACGAGCGTTCGTTAGCTGTATCTAACGGGCAAAGAACCGTTCGTTAACACGAACGTTCGGACGAACGTCCGCTAATTAGAAGAACCGAGAAAAACCGGCGAATCCGAAAAAAACGGATCTAGGGTTTGTAAAAAAACCGATCGGTCTTTATAAAAAAACCAGCGGCGGAGTCCGGCGACTACCTCCGGCGAGAGGTCCGGCGAGGCGAGGTGCGGCGGCGGCAAGGCGCGGGGCGGCGGTGGCTGTGGGGGTGGGGGCTCAGCGGTGGCGGTGGTGTTTGGGGGCGGGGTGGCGCCGTATATAAAGGGGGCGGGGCGGCGACTTGGAGGAGGGGGCAAGGCGCGGCGGAGGCGGAGTCCAACTCGGACTCCGGTCCGAGTGGCGGCGGCGGCGCGCGCGCGCAGGAGGCGGCGGCGGCTGGGCCGGCCTGGCTCGGCTGGGCCTTAGGCCGAGTAAGGCGCGGGAACTTTTTTTTAAAATAATTTCACCGACCGAAATAAAATCCTAGAAAAATAAATAAAAATCTAAAAATGCCAAAATAAATTTTCACCGTCTAAATAAAATATTTAGAACGAGATGAACATTTTCTTGGCCCTAAAATGCAATTTTGAAAATGTGCAATTTTTCTAATGCAAACAAAATTGCAATAAAATCCAAATGGAACAAATATTTGATTTTAATATTTTTCCTCCAATATTTCATTTATTTTGGAGAAGTCATCTTATCTCCTCTCTTTTATTTTAATATGAAATATTTTCAGAGAGAAAAATAATTAAAACCAAAATCCTCGTTTCAAAATTTGATAAAAGAATCAAATATGAAAACCGGGAAATCCCCAACTCTCTCCGAGGGTCCTTGAGTTGCTTAGGATTTCGAGGATTACGGAACGGAAAAGCAATAAAACATGATATGGAATGATGATATAATGTATAACATTCCAAATTGAAAATTTGGGATGTTACAAACCTACCCCCTTAAGATGAATCTCACCCTCGAGATTCGGGCTGGCTAGAAAATAGGTGCGGGTGGTCTTTGTGGAGATCATCCTCTCATTCCCAGGTGGCTTCGTCCTCGGTATGGTGGCTCCACTGAACTTTAGAAAACTTGATAACCTTACCGCGGGTGATTCTGCTGGCACACTCAAGAATCTTAACTGGTTTCTCCTCATAAGTCAAATCACTGTCCAACTGAATCGCCTCCAGGGGTACTGTATCTCTTAGCGGTATATCTGCCATCTCAGCATGACACTTCTTCAGCTGTGAAACGTGAAACACGTCATGAACTCCTGACAATCCCTCGAGTAACTCCAACTTGTAGGCAACTTCTCCCATCCGTTCCAAAATATGATACGGTCCTACAAATCTTGGGGCTAACTTTCCCTTAACTCCAAAATGTTTCACTCCTCCCAAGGGTGATACTCGCAGATATGCTCGATCTCCAATTTCATAGGTTACCTCCTTGCGTTTCGAGTCAGCATAACTCTTCTGCCTAGACTGAGCAATCTTCAGTCTGTCTCGAATCAATTTAACCTTCTCCTCAGACTCCTTGATCAAGTCTGGTCCAAACAACTGTCGGTCTCCTACCTCGTCCCACATTAACGGTGTTCTGCACCTTCGTCCATGCAGGGCTTCAAATGGCGCCATCTTAAAACTGGCTTGATAGCTATTGTTGTATGAAAACTCTACGCATGGCAAATTGTCATCTCAACTAGATCCATAATCTAGCGCACAGGCTCTCAACATGTCCTCCAAAATTTGGTTGACTCTCTCTGTTTGTCCATCCGTCTGCGGGTGAAATGTTGTACTAAACTCCAATCTGGTTCCCAGGGTCTGGTGCAACTGGTGCCAAAACTTTGAGGTAAACTGTGTTCCTCGATCTGATACGATGGTCCTCGGAACTCCATGCAGACATACTATCCTGGACATATATATCTTGGCCAGCTTTGCACTCGTATAGGTGGTTTTCACTGGGATGAAGTGAGCTACTTTGGTCAAGCGATCAACTACTACCCATATGGAATCATATCCTGCTTTGGTCCTGGGCAATCCGGTGATAAAGTCCATGCCCAGTTTATCTCACTTCCATTCAGGTATCGGCATAGGCTGTAACAGTCCTGCTGGCTTCTGATGCTCTGCCTTCACGCGTTGACATACATCACATACGGCTACATACTCGGCAATATCCTTCTTCATACCGGTCCACCAGAAACGTTCCTTCAAATCCAAATACATCTTGGTGTTTCCGGGTGTATCGAGTATGGTGAGTCATGGGCCTCTTGAAGTATTAACTTCCTGATCTCCTGGTTATTGGGCACATAAACTCGGTCCTCAAACCATAGGGTATCGTGCTCATCCTCATGAAAACCTTTGGCCTTTCCTTTGCCCATCTTCTCCTTTATCTCGGCAATCTCCTTGTCCTCCTTCTGGGCTTCCCGAATCTTGTCCAGCAATGTCGACTGGACCTCCATTGTTGCAATAAATCCTCTAGGAACAGTCTCCAATCGAAGTTCCATGATGTCCTCTGCTAATTCCTTCGGCAGTCCCTTGCTTTCAAGGATGTTAGCATAACTCTTCCGGCTCAAGGCGTCTGCTACGACATTGGCCTTCCCTGGATGATAGTGTAGCTTCATGTCATAATCCTTTATAAGCTCCAACCATCTCCTCTGTCGAAGGTTTAGCTCCTTCTGGGTGAAAATGTACTTCAAGCTCTTATGGTCCGTGTACACATCACAACGGTTTCCAATAAGGTAATGTCTCCAGGTCTTCAATGCATGCACTACGGCTGCTAACTCCAAATCATGCGTGGCATAGTTTAACTCATGAGGTTTCAATTGTCGTGAAGCATACGAAACAAATCTCCCATCCTACATAAGCACACATCCAAGTCCTAAGCGTGAGGCATCGCAGTACACTTGGAACTCCTTATGTATATCTGGCAGTGTTAGTATTGGCGCTGTAGTCAAACGTTTCTTCAACTCCTGGAAACTTGCCTCGCAATCTTTTGTCCATTTAAACTTAGTATCCTTCTTCAACAGTTCAGTCATTGGCTTTGCAATCTTGGAAAAATTCTTGATGAATCTCCGGTAGGTTGCGAGTCCAAGAAAACTGCGGATCTCGCTAACTGAAGTGGGTGCCAACCATTCAGTGACTGACTGAATTTTGCTGGGGTCTACTGCTATACCTTCTCCCGATATAACATGTCCAAGGAACCCAACTTCCTTCAACCAAAATTCGCATTTGCTAAACTTAGCATACAACTGGTGTTCCCTGAGTTTCTCGAGAACTAAGCGCAAATGCTCCTTGTGCTCCTCCTCATTCTTCGAGTATACAATAATATCATCAATAAACACCACAACAAACTTGTCCAAATACTCCATGAACACCTTGTTCATCATGCTCATGAAATAGGCAGGAGCGTTAGTCAGTCCAAATGACATGACCGTGTACTCGTATAATCCATATCGTGTTGTGAACGCTGTCTTCGGTATGTCCTTCTCCCGTATCTTCAATTGATGATACCCCGATCGCAAATCGATCTTCGAAAACACTTTAGCTCCTTGCAACTGATCAAACAGATCGTTGATCATCGGCAGTGGGTACTTGTTCTTAATCGTCACTTCATTTAATGCTCGATAATCAACAACCATCCTCAAGGATTTATCCTTCTTTTCAACCAAAAGTACTGGGGCTCCCCAAGGTGATGAACTTCTTCGGATGTATCCTTTCTCCAATAACTCCTTGATCTGTTTCTTAATTTCTTCCAGATCATTTACGGGCATCCGATAGGGTCTCTTGGATATTGGTCCTGTACCTGGCAACAGCTCTATCAAAAACTCAATGTCTCTATCCGGTGGCATGCCTGGTAACTCATCTGGGAAAACATCTGGGTAATCCTTCACTACAGGCACTTCCTCCTGAACAACTCTTGTAAGGGCATTCACTTGACTCCTCCTAGGCACATGCCTAGATACATACTTAATCCTTTTTCCTTCCGGGGTGGTGAGATAAATCGACTTACTAGCACAGTCAATGCTTCCTCCAAACTTTGACATCCAGTCCATACCCAATATCACATCCAGTCCTTGTGACTCCAAGATAATTAGGTCGGACGGAAAAACATGTGTACCAATGGTTAAGGGTATCTGGTCACACCATCGGCTGGCCATATACTCTGCTCTGGGTGAACTTACTAAAAGAGGGGTCCTAAGGGTTTGGGTTGGTAGTTTAAACTTATCCATGAATCCCCTTGATATGTATTAATGCGACGCACCCGTATCGAAAAGAACAAGAGCGGTAAATGACTTAACCAAAAACTTACCTATTATCGCGTCCGGCTGCTCTTCAACCTCCTCCACGTTAACATGGTTCACTTGTCCTTTGTTGAATGGATTTGGCTTCTTCCCAGCGCTCCCATTTCCATTTCCATTCTTTCCTTCAGGGCACTCCGTGGCGTAGTGTCCAGTCTTCCCGCACTTGAAACAAGTAACATGACTTAAGTCCCTTTTGGCGGGTGTGGCTGGGTTGGGGCGGTTATGATTATTGTTGGTTCCGTTCCCATTCCCATTCTTAGAACCATTGTGGTTATGCGATCCTCCTCCAGTGTGGTTGTGACCTCCATGGTTATGAACAAGTCCTCCCGAGTTCGGGGTTAGGCGAGGTTTCTGCTGAGCTCCTGAGTTATACTTCCCTTGTCCATACTTCCTCTTGCGGCTCTCAATCTGCTGCTGCTTCCCTTCAATCATAAGAGCCTTGTCTACCGACTCCTGGTAGTTGTTGAAGGTTGCTACCATCAACTGCATGCTCATCTCATCATTCAGCCCTTCCATAAACTTCTCCTGCTTCGCGGCATCTGTGGCCACATCATCAGGGGCATAGCGAGATAACTTGCTAAACTCGTCCATGTACTGAGCCACAGTACGGTTCCCCTGACGTAAGTTGCGGAACTCCCGCTTCTTCATTTGCATAGCTCCAGTGGAGACATGGGCTGTGCGGAAAGCTTGCTGAAACTGGTCCCAAGTGACATTGGCTATAGGAAAAGTGGCTGTGTAATTCTCCCACCATGAGGCTGCTGGTCCATCCAATTGATGTGCAGCAAAGCGCACTCTCTCAGCATCTGTGCAACCTACGGTGGTCAACTCCCTTCTAATGCGGCGTAGCCAATCGTCCGCAACTATGGGCTCGGTGCTACTGGAAAACACCGGCGGTTGTAACCTTAGAAAACGGGCTAGGTTGTCCACGGGCGGCGGGTTGTTGTTGTTGTTATTGTTGTTGCCCTGATTCTGAACTAGCAATTGCATCAACGTATTCTGTTGTTGGATCAACTGGGTGAGCTCCGGTGGGAAAGCAAAACCGGTGTCACGTCTCAGAGGCATCTGAGGGTTTTAGATGGAAGAGATTTAGAATAGAAAAGGGGTCTAATGAGAAAACACTACCCATATGCACATGAGACAAACACAATCATTTCACTCAATCAATCAAGCAAGGGCATACAAACGATCTAGAACTATCGCACAAGTGCTCATCTACTATTAAATACATGGGGGAATACTAGTGATATATGGTAGTCATCTAGAAATTTTGATCGGTGGAAGATTCCATGATGTCTGCTCCAGCTTCGTCTTCAAAGTCATCATCACTAGGATCGGAATCGGTGTCGTCGATGATGATGTAGTCCTCGGGGCGTATCTCCTTGGGTTCTTCTTCTTCTTTTATTGGTGTTGGTCCTCCCATGAATACTCCGATCTTCTTGACTAAGTCGTCATTCTTCTCCAGTAGTGTCTTGATTTCCTCCTCATATCCATCGTGGGTAAAATTGAGTTCTTCCTCCAGCTCAATGATCCTAGTCTTCGCCTTCTTTTAGTCCATCATGTTCGTGCACATCTGGTTTTCCTGACATCGGATGTGCTGGTTTAACTCCTGGATGAAAGCTGCAATGGATCTATCCTTCCTGGTGCTGATTACTTCCCATTGCTCATCTCGGCACCCACATATTTGGTAAATAGTGTCCTTAAGCTCTCTGTTGTAAACTTCTCCAATGCGTCCAATGGTAATGTGGGCTGCCATGCTCTTGCCTAGACTCCAGGTGGGTGCTTCGAAAGAAAACTCTATGGGTTTAGAAGTTGGCGAGAACGTCCTTCCTGGAACTTGTACTTGAATCATCTAGCGCTCCTCTTCAGGTAAAGTGGCGTTGTACGTCCCGGTGAAGCTTGGTATTCCAATGTTCAAGTACCTAGTGACTTCCTTCAAGTGACGTCCAAAAGGTGTGTCTTCATCCGGTTGTGCAAACTTGTTCTTCATCTCCGTCATCCTAAAGAGTAGAAAATGGAGAGGAGTCAGAAATGAGAAGAGAGGTGTGACCTAGGGTTTATCTTAGGGGTCGTGTCCTACACTCAACGTGTGCTCTGATACCATCTTGTAGCGACCCGACCTCAGATGGTCAAGTCTCTGTGCTTCAGTGTCATCCCTGGATCGGTAATGCTGACACACACAGTACTCGAAGGATTTATAATAGAGTAGCAATCACACACTTATTACATCGAATGTCTCAAGAGAGAACTTATTACAATAATATGGCTTAAGGCCATCTAATATGATAACAGTGGAAGGCTTGGAAGATAAGGTGAGTCCATCAACTCCAACGGCATAGCTGAGCTGCACGGCAACGACCTAACGAACCTTACTCCTCGTCTGAAAAGTCTGCAACATAATACGTTGCAGCCCGAAAACGGGTTAGCACATGGAATATGCTGGCAAAGTAACACAATAGAGCAAGAATAGAATAATGCTATCACTATATGCATATATGGCTGGTGGAAAGCTCTATGGTTTATAGTTTTTGTGAAAAGCCAAATTTTCCCTACAACAAAGGAATAGATTTTAATTTAACTATCATGGTAGTTGAAACATCATTGAGAAGGTTCCTCCAACTCAATCCCAATTAAAGTGATTAACAACCCAACAATATTAATTAAACATGATGAGATACATGTGATAACCCAAGTACTAGATACTCAAGAATTGTCCATAACCGGGGACACGGCTAACCATGATTAGATTGTACACTCTGCAGAGATTTGGGCACTTTTCCCCACAAGACTCGATCTCCTCCGTTGGATTTCTAGCACTACAGGGTGTTTGAAAAACAGATGACTGAGACACAGTCTTTCAGAAACATTAACTCTCTACTCCGGACAGACCATACCAAACCTACATCCCACTACCTGCTGATCTGCCTCTTCAAGAGCTTCACGTAACTTACTCAACTATGCTAGAGCCCATAATAGCTTGTGGCTGCACACGGAAGTTTCTAGCATGAATCATCTCAGTTCCCTTTGAGCCTGGGTGGCGGTCCATACGAAGATCACACGGGCACTCCAGGATTTCCAAAAAAACAGGCAACACTGGGTACTCCAGGTGCCTCAATCCACCCAGTTGTTTAATTAAGTTGCCACCTTAAGTTGAACCATTAATTTAACAATCTCACATCTGTCATGAATTTCACTCAAACCCAAACCACGTCTACGAGCATAGCATAGCTTAGTAATATAAGCAACACGTAGAGTAACTCCCAAGGGTTTGAATGTAACAGGGCAATAGGTTCTACCTCATCAAGTACTTCCCAACCCACAAGTTAAGGACATCCTAATCATGCAATGTTTGAGGATTGGAACTAATGCATAAAAACTGGGTGATAAAGGGGTATGATCAAAGTGTTACTTGCCTTGCTGACGATCTGCGAAACCTAGGGACTCGTAGTAGCACGTTTCGCACTCCGGGTGTTATATCGCAAGCAAACAATAGCATACATAAGTAACAAGCAACAATGCACAAGAAAAACTCAAATAAAAGAGGTTGACCAGAAAGTTCAAATTAAGAACTTTGAAGAATTAAATCAAACGGACCAACGAAACTCAAACGGTGAAAGAAAGAAGCTTCGTTTACTAATCTGAAACTAGGTCAAATTTTATAGTAGAGAAAACTTGTTTGAGTTGGTTAAATGGAAAGAGGGTTTCGAGATGAAACTCTAGGCGCTTGAATCGCCTGATTCCGACTAACGAGCGAAAAGATAAACAGAAACTAAGATCCGATCAGAAATCGCGATCAGAGAAAATCGCGGAATAAATCTGATAAAAGAAAACTGACGAACAGACTAACGAACGAGCGTTCGTTAGCTGTATCTAACGGGCGAAGAACCGTTCGTTAACACGAACATTTGGACGAACGTCCGCTAATTAGAAGAACCGAGAAAAACCGGTGAATCCGGAAAAAACGGATCTAGGGTTTCTAAAAAAACCGGTCGGTCTTTATAAAAAAAACCGGCAGCGGAGTCCGGCGACTACCTCCGGCGAGAGGTCCGGCGAGGCGAGGTGCGGCGGCAGAGCGGCGGCTCGCGGGGGCGGCGGCGGCGTTCGACGGCGGCGGCGCGGGGCAGCGGCGGCGGCGGGGCTGGCGGCGGTGGCGGTGGTGTTTTGCGGCGGCGGCAAGGCGCGGGGCGGCGGTGGCTGTGGGGGTGGGGGCTGTGGGGGTGGGGGCTCGGCGGTGGCGGTGGTGTTTGGGGGCGGGGTGGTGGCGTATATAAAGGGGGCGGGGCGGCGACTTGGAGGAGGGGGCAAGGCGCGGCGGAGGCGGAGTCCAACTCGGACTCCGGTCCGAGTGGCGGCGGCGGCTGGGCCGGCCTGGCTCGGCTGGGCCTTAGGCCCAGTCAGGCGTGGAAACTTTTTTTAAAATAATTTCGCCGACCGAATTAAAATCCTAGAAAAATAAATAAAAATCTAAAAATGCCAAAATAAATTTTCACCGTCTAAATAAAATATTTAGAACGAGATGAACATTTTCTTGGCCCTAAAATGCAATTTTGAAAACGTGCAATTTTTCTAATGCAAACAAAATTGCAATAAAATCCAAATGGAACAAATATTTGATTTTAATATTTTTCCTCCAATATTTCATTTATTTTGGAGAAGTCATCTTATCTCCTCTCTTGTATTTTAATATGAAATATTTTCGAAGAGAAAAATAATTAAAACCAAAATGCTCGTTTCAAAATTTGATAAAAGAATCAAATATGAAAACCGGGAAATCCCCAACTCTCTCCGAGGGTCCTTGAGTTGCTTAGGATTTCGAGGATTACGGAACGGAAAAGCAATAAAACATGATATGCAATGATGATCTAATGTATAACATTCCAAATTGAAAATTTGGGATGTTACAAGATGTTAATGATAATATATCTATATGTGAAACCTCTCTTTCCTTATTACTTCCTATTAATTGCAACAATGACCAAAGCTATGTCTGCCAACTCCCAACAACTTTTAATCATCATACTCTTTCTATGTGAAGTCATTACTTTCAATAAGATCAATATGAACTTTTTTGTTTCTTTTTATTCTTTTTCTCTTTTCTTTTATTCACCCAAGATCATGGCAAAATTATCAAGCCCTTGACTCAACACTAAGCTTTATTATATATGGCTCACTGACTCGATTACATAGAGAGATCATAAAGCAAAACTCAAAACTAGATCAAGATACTACTAATAGGATCGAACTAAGAAAAACGGTAAAGATAGGAGTTGTGATTGTGATATGATACCGGGGCACCTCCCCCAAGCTTGGCAGTTGCCAAGGGGAGTGCCCATACCCATGTGATTATATCTCCTTTGTTGGTGAAGAAGGTGGAGGTGACGGATAATCGCACATCGAGCGTAAGAGGTCCTCCAGCTTGCGAATAATGCCCTTGAGTGCGACAATATGCTCCTTCAACAAAATATTTTCTTATGTGAGATACTTGTTTTGAACACGAGCTAACTCAATCATCTTGAAAGCTTCGATCTCAGTTGGGGTAAGAAGGTTATGATCAATTTGAAGGGTGTCTTTTGCTGCTGGAGCTTGATCCTCTGTGGCCTTCTTGATCCTTTCATCCTTGTTGACCCTCGTGGGTTCTTCCCTCTTCAGATCTATCTTCATTAGCCAAGCATCGTTGTCACCATTGTTGGAGGAGGGAGACGACATGATGCCTAGCCTGGAAAACCCTGATAGAAAACAGCTCAAAACAAGAACAGAGGAGGTTTGCGTGATACGGGAGTCAAAACCTTCGAGAGAATATATAATGAATTTTTACCAACCAAAATACGTATCGTGCAAGAAAACGGAGTCCTGAAGGCACACGAGGTCCTCACGAGGTAGGGGGCGCACCCAGGGGGTAGGGCGCGCCCACCACCCTCGTGGGGCCCTCGTGTCCTTCCCGGACTGCTACTTATTTTTCTATTTTTCTTAATATTCCAAAACGGAGAAATATTGCCTTAAAAATTGTTTTGGAGTCGGTTTACTTACCGTATCACATACCTATTCCTTTTCAGAGTCTGAAACGTTCCGGAAAGGGTCCCTTATGTATTCCTCCGGGGTTACGGTTTCAATAATGTTGGTTTCAACATTTATGGGATTACCTGAGATATCATGTTTGATTCTTTGACCGTTTACCACCTTCGGATTTGTGCCCTCGAAGTTGTTGATTTTTATGGCACCGGAACGATAGACCTCTTCGATAACATAGGGGCCTTCCCATTTAGAGAGAAGTTTTCCTGCAAATAATCTTAAACGAGAGTTGTATAGCAATACATAATCACCTACATTAAACTCACACTTTTTTATCCTTTTGTCATGCCATCTTTTGACTTTTTCTTTAAACAACTTGGCATTTTCATAAGCTTGGGTTCTCCATTCATCAAGTGAGCTAATATCAAATAACCTCTTCTCACCGGCAAGTTTAAAATCATAGTTAAGCTCTTTAATAGCCCAATATGCCTTATGTTCTAGTTCGAGAGGTAAGTGACATGCTTTTCCATAAACCATTTTATACGGAGACATACCCATAGGATTTTTGTATGCAGTTCTATAAGCCCATAATGCATCATCAAGTTTCTTGGACCAATTCTTTCTAGACCTATTAACAGTCTTTTGCAAAATTAATTTGAGCTCTCTATTGCTCAACTCTACTTGACCACTAGACTGAGGGTGATAAGGAGATGCAATTCTATGATTAACATCATATTTAGCAAGCATTTTACAGAAAGCACCATGAATAAAGTGTGAACCACCATCAGTCATTAAATATCTAGGGACTCCAAACCTCGGGAAAATAACTTCTTTAAGCATTTTAATAGAAGTGTTATGATCAGCACTACTAGTTGGAATAGCTTCTACCCACTTAGTAACGTAATCAACAGCAACTAGAATATGTGTGTATCCATTAGAGGCAGGAAAAGGTCCCATATAATCAAAGCCCCAGACATCAAACGGTTCAATAACAAGTGAATAATTCATAGGCATTTCTTGACGTCTACTAATATTACCAATTCTTTGACATTCATCACAAGACAAGACAAACTTACGGGCATCCTTGAAGAGAGTAGGCCAATAAAAACCAGATTGCAATACCTTATGTGCAGTCCTATCTCCAGCGTGGTGTCCTCCATAAGACTCGAAGTGACACTTGCGTAGGATCTGTTCCTGTTCATGCTCAGGTACACAACGTCTAATAACACCATCTACTCCTTCTTTATAAAGATGTGGGTCATCCCAAAAGTAATGTCTCAAATCATAGAAGAACTTTTTCTTTTGTTGGTATGTGAAGCTGGGTGGTATAAATTTAGCAACAATATAATTAGCATAATCAGCATACCATGGAGTACTACGAGAAGTACTTATAACATTTAATTGTTCATCAGGAAAGCTATCATTAATAGGTAGTGGGTCATCAAGCATATTTTCTAACCTAGACAAGTTGTCTGCAACGGGGTTCTCAGCTCCCTTTCTATCAACAATATGCAAATCAAATTCTTGTAGCAAGAGAACCCATCTAATAAGTCTAGGTTTAGCATCTTTCTTTTCCATAAGGTATTTAATAGCAGCATGATCTGTTTGAATAGTTACTTTAGAATCAACAATATAAGATCTGAACTTATCACAAGCAAATACAACTGCTAAAAGCTCTTTTTCAGTAGCAGCATAATTTCTTTGAGCATTGTCTAGAGTCTTACTAGCATAATGAATAACATTTAATTTCTTATCAATTTTTTGCCCTAGAACAACACCTACAGCATAATCACTAGCATCACACATAATTTCAAACAGTAAATTCCAATCAGGTGGCTGAACAACAGGGGCAGTGACTAATGCTTTCTTAAGTATTTCAAATGCTTCTACACAATCATCATCAAAGACAAATGGTATATCTTTTTGCAATAAATTAGTCAGAGGCCGAGAAATTTTTGAGAAGTCCTTAATGAACCTCCTATAAAATCCGGCGTGACCAAGGAAACTTCTTATACCTTTGATGTCCTTGGGACATGGCATCTTTTCAATAGCATCAACCTTGGCTTTATCAACTTCAATACCTCTTTCAGAAACTTTGTGCCCCAAGACAATACCTTCATTAACCATAAAGTGGCACTTTTCCCAATTCAAGACAAGATTAGTTTCTTCACATCTCTGCAAAACTCGATCAAGATTGCTCAAGCAATCTTCAAAAGAGGAACCATAGACGAAAAAGTCGTCCATGAAAACCTCACAAATCTTTTCACAAAAGTCAGAGAATATAGCCATCATGCATCTTTGAAAGGTAGCAGGTGCATAGCATAAACCAAAAGGCATACGTCTATAAGCAAAAGTACCAAAAGGGCATGTAAAAGTAGTCTTTGATTGATCTCTAGCCGACACATGTATTTGAGAGAAACCGGAATAACCATCTAGAAAGCAATAGTGTGTATGTTTGCATAATCTTTCTAGCATTTGATCAATAAAAGGTAAGGGGTAATGATCTTTCTTAGTAGCTTTATTTAATTTGCGGAAATCAATTACCATCCTATAACCTGTGATAATTCTTTGTGGAATCAATTCATCTTTATCATTAGGAACAACTGTAATACCTCCCTTCTTAGGGACACAATGGGCAGGACTTACCCACTCACTATCAGCAACGGGATAGATTATACCTGCCTCCAGAAGCTTTAGTATTTCTTTTCTTACCACTTCTTTCATTTTAGGATTCAGACGTCGTTGAGGATCACGAACTGGTTTGGCATCTGCTTCCAAATTTATTTTATGTTGACATAGAGTGGGACTAATGCCCTTAAGATCATCAAGAGTATATCCAATCGCAGCACGATGCTTCTTCAGAGTTTTCAATAATCTTTCTTCTTCATGCTCTAAAAGGTTAGCACTAATAATAATAGGATATATCTTCTTTTCATCAAGATAAGCATATTTAAGATTATCAGGCAAAGGTTTAAGCTCAAACATGGGATCACCCTTCGGTGGAGGAGGATCCCCTAAGATTTCAACAGGCAAATTGTGTTACAGAATAGGTTCCTGTTTAAAGAATACTTCATCTATTTCCCTTCTTTCATTCATGAACATATCATTTTCATGGTCTAGCAAATAGTGTTCTAAAGGATCACTAGGAGGTACGGCAATAGAAGCAAGACCAATAATTTCATCCTTACTAGGTAATTCTTCCTCACGATGTTGTTTACTAAATTTAGAGAAATTAAACTCATGAACCATATCATCCAAGCCAACAGTAACAACATTCTTTGTGTAGTCTATGGTAGCATTGACAGTATTTAAGAAGGGTCTACCAAATATAATGCGACAAAAGCTATCTTGCGGAGAAGTAAGAACAAAAAAATCAGTAGGATATTTAGTTTTCCCACACAAGACTTCAACATCTCTAACAATTCCAGTTGGTGCAATAGTATCTCTATTAGCAAGTTTAATAGTAACATCAATATATTCTAACTCAACAGGTACAATTTCATTCTTAATTTCTTCGTATAAGCAATAGGTATTACACTATCACTAGCACCCATATCACATAAGCCATGATAACAATGATCTCCTATTTTAACAGAAATAACAGGCACGCCTACCACAGGTCTATGTTTATCTTTAGCACAAGGTTTAGCAATTCTAGCAGTTTCACCTTCGAACTGAATAACATGCCCATCAATATTATCAGACAAGAGATCTTTAACAATAGAAATATTAGGTTCTACTTTAACTTGCTCAGGAGGTGTATAAGTTCTAATATTGCTTTTACGAACAACAGTTGAAGCTTTAGCATGATCCTTTATTCTAACAGGGAAAGGTGGTTTCTCAACATAAGAAGTAGGAACAATAGGATCATTATAAGTGACAGTCTTTTCTTCAACTTTAATAGGTGCAGCTACTTTTACTTCTATGGGAGGATGATATTTCAACCACTTCTCCTTAGGGAGATCAACATAAGTAGCAAAAGATTCACAGAAAGAAGCTACTATCTCAGAGTCAAGTCCATATTTAGTGCTAAGCTTACGGAAAATATCGGTATCCATAAAAACTTTAACACAATCAAACTTAGGTGTCATACCGGACTCCTTACCTTCGTCGAGGTCCCAATCTTCAGAGTCGCGTTTAATTCTATCCAATAAATTCCATCTGAATTCAATAGTCTTCATCATAAAAGAGCCAGCACAAGAAGTATCGAGCATGGTGCGATTGTTATCAGAAAGCCGAGCATAAAAACTTTGCATAATTATTTCTCTTGTGAGCTCATGATTGGGGCATGAATATAACATTGATTTAAGCCTCCCCCAAGCTTGAGCGATGCTTTCTCCTTCGCGAGGCCAGAAATTATATATATAATTGCGATCACGATGAACAAGATGCATAGGGTAATACTTTTGATGAAATTCCAACTTCAATCTTTTATAGTCCCATGATCTCATATCATCACATAGCCTATACCATATCAATGTGTCTCCCTTAAAAGATAAAGGGAAGACCTTCTTCTTAGCAACATCATCGGGTATACCTGCAAGCTTAAATAATCCACAAACTTCATCCACATATATTAAGTGCTCATCAGGATGCTTTGTTCCATCTCCTGTAAAAGGGTTAGCTAGCAGTTTTTCCATCATACCCGAAGGAAATTTAAAAGGAGTTTCATTTTCAATAGGTTCAGTAGGTTGAGGAGCAACTCTTTGCTCTACTGGACGGAGTGAAGATACCCCAAACAAGCCCCTCAGAGAATTACTTTCCATAGTAACAAGTGACAGTAAATTTCAGCACACTATATAAATTTTTCCTTACCAAATTCCACCTACCAAAGGCGCTACACTCCCCGGCAAAGGCGCCAGAAAAGAGTCTTGATGACCCACAAGTATAGGGGGTCTATCATAGTCCTTTCGATAAATAAGAGTGTTGAACCCAACGAGGAGCAGAAGGAAATGATAAGCGGTTTTCAGCAAGGTATTCTTTGCAAGTACTGAAATAAGTGGTAACAGATAGTTTTGTGATAAGATAGGTTGTAACGAGCAACAAGTAACAAAAGTAAATAAAGTGCAGCAAGGTGGCCCAATCCTTTTGTAGCAAAGGACAAGCCGGAACAAACTCTTATAATAGGAAAAGCGCTCCCGAGGACACATGGGAATATCGTTAAGCTAGTTTTCATCATGTTCATATGATTCACGTTCGATACTTTGATAATTTGATATGTGGGTGGACCGGTGCTTGGGTGCTGTTCTTACTTGAACAAGCATCCCACTTATGATTAACCTCTATTGCAAGCATCCGCAACTACAAAAAAAGTATTAAGGTAAACCTAACCATAGCATGAAACATATGGATCCAAATCAGCCCCTTACGAAGCAACGCATAAACTAGGGTTTAAGCTTCTGTCACTCTAGCAACCCATCATCTACTTATTACTTCCCAATGCCTTCCTCTAGGCCCAAATAATGGTGAAGTGTTACGTATTCGACGTTCACATAACACCACTAGAGGATAGACAACATACATCTTATCAAAATATCAAACGAATACCAAATTCACATGACTACTCATAGCAAGACTTCTCTCTTGTCCTCAGGAACGAACGTATTTACTCACAAAGCATATTCATGTTCGTAATCAGAGGGGTAATAATATGCATATAGGATCTGAACATATGATCTTCCACCAATTAAACCAACTAGCATCAACTACAAGGAGTAATCAACACTACTAGCAACCTACTAGCACCAATCCCGGACTTTGAGACAAGAATTGGATACAAGAGATGAACTAGGGTTTGGAGATGAGATGGTGCTGGTGAAGATGTTGATGGAGATTGCCCTCTCCCAATGAGAGGGGCGTTGGTGATGACGATGGTGATGATTTCCCCCTCCCGGAGGGAAGTATACCCGGCAGAACAGCTGTGCTGGAGCTCTAGATTGGATCCGCCAAGGTTCCGCCTCGTGTCGGCCGAGTCTCGTCCCAAAAAGTTCCTTCCTATTTTTTTCTCATCTAAAGACTTCATATAGGAGAAGATGGGCGTCGGAGAGCCACCAGGAGGCCCACGAGGTAGGGGGCGCGCCCTAGGGGGGGCACCCTCGTGAGCAGAGTGTGGCCCCCCTGGCCTTCATCTTTGGCGTGGATTTTTCTTTATTTCTTTTAAGACGTTCCGTGGAGTTTCAGGACTTTTGGAGTTGCGCAGAATAGGTCTCTAATATTTGCTCCTTTTCCAGCCCAGAATGCCAGCTGCCGGCATTCTACCTCCTTATGTAAACCTTGTAAAATAAGAGAGAATAGCCATAAGTATTGTGACATAAAGTGAAATAACAGCCCATAATGCAATAAATATCGATATAAAAGCATGATGCAAAATGGACGTATCACCCATCAACATGGTTTCAGGCGGAGGTTTGGCCAAGGGCCACGAGATCCGTCTCGGTGCGCTCGTATTCATCACCGACGACTCCGCATGGCTCCAGGAAGCGCCACTCGACGTCGAGGCGCTCCCCGTCCGCGGGGCAACGCACTTTCGCGCGTGCGTCCGTGGCGTCCTCCTACGGCAGCCGTTGACTCAGTATCGGTCGGCTCCCGTACCGACCTCCCTCCCTGCAGCCCGCCGGGGCAAACGTTCCGGTCGGTCGAGGCTTCAGCGGTGGGTGAGGCATGCGGTGGCTCGCCAATCGGCCACCCCCCAGGTCGCAGCCATCAAGCCCGACGAAACTCTCTACGGCCTGTTCGACTAGCTTCGTAGAGACTGCATCCGAGTGCGACAGCAGCGACCCCGCGGCGGAAGTTTTGATGGTCGATGGACCACGTAGTCCTCCTGGCTTCACCCGCGAGGATGGAGGCGATGGTGGCAGTGATCCGTCGCGTGTCCACGAAGAGTACCGACCTGAACCCCTCTCTTCACAGAGGAGGGAGGAACTTCGCCGCCGGAACATGGATGCACTTCACACTCCCATCGTTGGAGAAACCCCTGAGGCCCAGGCCTTGGAGGAGGCGCGCCTGGCCAACTTGGTTGAGCGCACTCAACTGGAGAACCTCCAGCGCGCACTCGACGAGCGTGCTCGGCAGCGTGCTCCCGAATTCAGTCGACGTCAACTTTTTCCACCTCCGACTCAGGTATACCGAACTCCAATCTAGAATCTCGCAGCTGCGGCCCGAATAGCGGAGTCAATTCAACCTTCCCAGTCAGAAGCTGGTCGAGGTTTGGTGCAGATCCGGGCCTTGCTCCGAGCTGCGGGAGAACATAATACAGTAGCATCTCAGTCGCGGAATAGGATCCATAGCAGATTCGTGGTTGCAGACACAGTCCAGTCGGCTCATAGCCCGAGATCGCCACCGAGGCGTGAAGGGCGTGAGGACCGGCAAGATCAGTACAGAAACCGCGAGCAGTATGATCACCGACTCGATCATGATGATCGTCGTCGAGTGCCCATGCCTCCCCCAAGGAGTGGGTCATACGTGCCTCGGCAGCAAGATGACAGACGTCCTCATAGTGGTGGGCGAAGGATTCCAGTCGACCCCAGGGAGCCAGGCTTTGATGCGAGATCTATTCTTGTTCAGGGCTTGGTTGACAGAAACCGAGCTCACAGAGAAGGTCACGACAGAGATTTCCCAACCAGCAGCTGGGTACATGTCTCAGGTCTGGAGTGTTTCAGCAGAGCCATCAGGGCTGCGGTGATTCCTCCCAACTTTAGGTAGGCGACTGGAGTCAATAAGTTCACTGGTGAGTCCAAGCCTGACACTTGGCTTGAGGATTACCGAGTGGCTGTACAGATCGGTGGCGACAACGATGAAGTGGCCATGAAGCACCTTCCTTTGATGCTAGAGGGCTCGGCCAGGGCGTGGCTGAATCAGTTAGCTCCTGGTAGTATTTATACTTGGGAAGATCTTGCTTGAGTATTTGTCAGAACATTTGAAGGTACTTGCAAGCGGCCAGCAGGGTTGATAGAACTACAGTGTTGCCTTCAGAAACCGAATGAAACTTTGAGAGATTATATCCAGAGATGGATCAGTTGCACCACACAGTGGAGAATGTGTCATATCACCAAGCAATTTGTGCCTTCAAAGAAGGCGTTAAGTATCGGGAGTTGAATCTGAAATTCGGTCGAACAGGAGATATGACTCTGACTCGGATGATGGAGATTGCCACCAAGTACGCCAATGGTGAAGAAGAAGGCCGACTCCAGAGTGGCAAGCACAAAACAGTCGCCCACGAAACCGGAGGGGGGAACTCCAGTCGGAAGCAAAAGCGCAAAGCCGAGCCAGCTGCTCCTGGAGAAGCCTTGGCCGTAACTCAAGGGAAGTTCAAGGGGAAACCCAAAGGACCGTGGAACACCAAGAAAGTAAAGGATCAAGATGGAAATGATGTGCTGGATTTACCATGCCACATTCACACCAAGAAAGATGAAGAGGGTAATTTCATTTACCCAAAGCATACCACTCGACAGTGTCGACTCCTAATCTAGCAATTCCGAGAGAAATAGCCCAAGGAAAAGGAGAAGGAAGCAGACAAAGTTGAGGATGAGGAGGAGGACGATGATGGTTACCCCCACGTCAATTCCACTCTGATGATTTTCGCTGACGTTGAGAGTAAGAGTCGACTGAAAGTCATCAACAGAGAAGTGAACATGGTCGCTCCGGTGACACCCAGTTATTCGAAGTGGTCTCGGACTGCCATTACATTCGACCAGTCCGATCACCCAGCGCACATAGCCACCCCTGGGAGGCAAGCGCTGGTGGTCGATCCGGTAGTTGAAGGCACTCGATTGACTAAGGTTCTGATGGATGGTGGCAGTGGTCTGAATATACTATATGCAGAGACGTTGAAAGGAATGGGCATTCCGTTGTCCAGACTCGGCGAAAGTAATATGAGTTTCCATGGAGTCATTCATGGCAAGAAGGCTGCATCACTCGGCCAAATCGCTCTCGATGTAGTGTTTGGTGATTTCAAGAATTTCCGCAAAGAATAGTTGACATTTGAAGTTGTGGATTTCTAGAGTGCTTATCACGCTATTCTAGGCAGGCCAGCTTATGCACGTTTTATGGCTCGACCATGTTACGTGTACCTCAAATTGAAGATGCCTGGGCCTAAAGGGGTGATCACTATCACTGGCAGTCGAAAGAAGGCAGAAGAGTGCTTCCAGAAGGGCTCAAAGATCGCCGATGCACAGATGGCAGTAGTGGAGTTGCAGGAGTATCAAAAAAATACAGATCCGAGTGATTTGTTGCGAGCTAAGAAGCCTACCACTAATTCAGCATTCCAGTCGACTGGTGAAATGAAGCCGATTCATATTCATCCAACGGATCCCAATGCTGCTCCGACTCACATTTCAACAACACTCGACTCTAAATAGGAAGAAGCACTCATGCAGTTCCTCCGTGAGAACTGGGACATCTTTGCATGGAAACCTTCTGACATGCCAGTGTTCCCAGGGGACTGGCTGAGCATCGTTTGCGAGTCAACCCAAAGGTGAAACCGGTCAAAGAACATCTTTGACGGTCCGCCGTACAGAAGAGGAAGGCAATCGGTGAAGAAGTGGCTTGACTTCTTGCAGCTGAGTTTATCCGAGAGATTCACCACTCCGAGTGGTTAGCTAATGTTGTCATGGTCCCAAAGAAGGACGACTCACTTCGCATGTGCATCGACTTCAAACATATCAATTGGGCCTGCCCGAAAGATCACTTTCCTCTCCCTCGCATTGACCAAATAGTTGACTCGACTGCGGGGTGTGAGCGTTTGTCCTTTTTGGACGCTTATTCCGGGTATCATCAGATCCGTCTGTACAGACCCGATGAGATAAAAATAGCTTTCATCACCCCATTTGGGTACTTTTGTTATGTCACCATGCCATTCGATTTGAAGAACGCCGGAGCCACATTCATGAGGATGATCCAGAAGTGTCTGCTCACTCAAATCAGTCGGAATGTGGAAGCATACATGAATGACATTGTGGTCAAGTCACGAAAAGGTTCTGACCTACTGGCTGACCTTGCTGAAACCTTTGCCAACCTCAGAAGGTATGATATCAAGCTTAATCCATGAAAGTGCACGTTTGGAGTTCCAGGCGGAAAATTACTCGGTTTTCTCGTTTCCAAATGGGGGATCGACGCTAACCCAGAGAAAGTGGGTGCCATACTCCAGATGAAACGCCCTGTGCGTGTGCATGATGTCCAGAAGCTTACTGGTTGTTTGGCCACCCTAAGTCGATTCATTTCTCGCCTCGGTGAAAAGGCACTACCTCTTTACCGACTGATGAAGAAGTCAGATAAGTTCGAGTGGACTCCTGAAGCTGACGCAGCATTTGCAGAGCTCAAAGCCCTGCTTTCCACCCTACCGGTGCTTGCTGCTCCAATCAGCAAAGAGCCTTTACTACTTTACATTGCAGCCACTGGACAAGTCGTCAGTACAGTACTTACGGTCGAACGGGAAGAAGAAGGAAAAGCTTACAAAGTTCAGCGCCCAGTATACTATGTCTCTGAAGTTTTGACTCCATCAAAGCAAAGATATCCACATTATCAGAAGCTTGTTTATGGGATTTATATGACCACGAAGAAGGTTGCACATTACTTCTCTGATCACTCCATTACAGTCGTCAACGACGCTCCATTATCAGAGATTCTGAACAATAGAGATGCAACTAGTTGAGTGGCAAAGTGGACGATTGAACTCCTTCCCTTAGATATCAAGTTCGAGGCAAAGAAAGCTATCAAGTCCCAAGCAATAGCAGATTTCCTCACCGAGTGGATTGAACAACAACTGCCGACTCAAGTTCACTCGGAGCATTGGACCATGTTCTTTGATGGTTCCAAGATGCTGAATGGTTCCGGTGCTGGGGTGGTACTGGTATCCCCCCGAGGAGACAAGCTCAGATATGTCCTCCAGATTCACTTTGATTCCTCCAATAACGAAGCAGAATATGAAGCACTCTTGTACGGGTTGCGTATGGCCATTTCACTCGGCGTCCGTCGCCTCATGGTCTATGGCGACTCAGATTTGGTAGTCAATCAAGTGATGAAGGAGTGGGACGTCAGAAGCCCAGCCATGACTGGTTACTGCAATGCGGTGAGGAAGTTGGAAAAGAAGTTTGAGGGGTTAGAGCTCCATCATGTACCCCGACTGAAAAATCAAGCAGCAGATGATTTAGCAAAGGTAGGCTCCAAGAGAGAAGTTGTTCCCAGCAACGTGTTCCTGGAGCACATTCATGCACCTTCAGTTCAAGAAGATCCCTTCGCTGAAGAGCCCCTGCAACCTAGGAGTGCCACAGATCTGAGTGAAGTCGAGGTCCCAGCCGTGGTCGACTTAATCATGGAGGTGTTGGTCATCACTCCCGACTAGACAGTGCCATACAATGCATATATCCTTAGGAAAGAGCTCCCAGAGGATGAAGAAGAGGCTCGACAGATCGTCCGTCGATCCAAGGCCTTTACTGTAATAAGAGGTCAACTGTTCAGAGAAAGTGCAACTGGGGTCAGCCAGAAATGCATAACACCAGAAGAAGGCCGAGTGATCCTCCACGACATCCATTCGGGGACCTGTGGTCACCATGCGTCCTCTCGGACCATTGTGGCTAAAGCATACCGAGCTGGATTTTATTGGCCACGAGCAAATGAAATGGCGAAAGATATAGTCGACAGATGTGAAGGCTGCCAGTTCTACTCCAATATGTCACACAAACCTGCATCAGCCCTGAAGACCATCCCACTCGTCTGGCCCTTTGCTGTTTGGGGATTGGACATGGTTGGTCCACTGAGGACTGGTAGGAGCGGCTTCACTCATGTGCTTGTAGCACTCGACAAGTTTACCAAATGGATCAAAGCCAAGCCTATTAAGAATCTTGAAGCTAGTACTGCTGTCAGCTTCATCAGAGAGTTGATTTTCAGATATGGGGTTCCGCACAACATCATCACTGACAACGGATCGAACTTCGATTCTGATGAGTTCAGAACCTTCTGCGCCTCACAAGGCACACGAGTCGACTATGCTTCAGTCGCCCATCCCCAGTCGAATGGACAAGCAGAAAGAGCAAATGGCCTGATTCTTAAAGGACTGAAACCCCGACTGATGCGAGATCTCAAGCACGCAGCGGGAGCTTGGGTTGATGAAATTCCATCAGTCCTCTGGGGATTGAGGACAACTCCTAATCAGCCGACTGGCCGAACTCCATTCTTCTTGGTCTATGGGGCTGAAGCTGTTCTACCGAGTGATTTGCTTCATAATGCGCCACGAGTTGAGCTCTTCTCTGAAGATAAAGCAGAACAAGCTCGGCAAGACGCAGTCGACCTCCTAGAGGAGGAAAGAGAGATGGCCTTGATCAGGTCGACCATTTATCAACAAGACTTGCATCGGTTCCACGCTAGACACGTGAAGGGTCGAGCCTTTCAAGAGGGTGACTTGGTTCTTCGAGTGGATCAACAGAAACCACACAAGCTCGCCCCGGCTTGGGAAGGTCCCTTCATTGTCACCAGAGTGCTCCACAATTGAGCATACCACCTTTACAGTGTCGAGCATAAGAAAGACGAGCCACGGGCTTGGAATGCGGACCTGCTCCGCCCCTTTTATACTTAAGTACTTGTTCGGATAAAATGTAATAAGAAATACCTTTGTAATTTGTTTATCAAAGACAAGAGCTTTACAGTCCTCTGGCACAATTGTTGTTGCTTTTATTTACGTCTGAAAACCCCTAGTGGGTGACTTAGCTGCGAATCCATTTCGCCTAAGTTCGAGAGAGAATCCTACCGAGTGGTGAGCAAGCCTTTCACTCGGGGGCTTAGCTGCGAATCCATTTCGCCTAAGTTTTCAAAATCCTACCGACTAGTGAGCCAGCCTCCCACTCGGGGGCTTAGCTGCAGTCCAGTACTTGCCTAAGTTTGTAAAATCCTATCGAGTGGTGAGCCAGCCTCCCACTCGGGGCTTAGCTGCAGTCCAGTACTTGCCTAAGTTTGTAAAATCCTATCGAGTGGTGAGCCAGCCTCCCACTCGGGGGCTTAGCTGCAGTCTAGTACTCGCCTAAGTTTGAAAAATCCTACCGAGTGGCGAGCCAGCCTCCCACTCGGGGGCTTAGTTGCAGTCCAGTACTCGCCTAAGTTTAAAAAATCCTACCGAGTGGTGAGCAACCCTCCCACTCGTAGGCTTAGCTGCAGTCCAGTACTCGCCTAAGTTTAAAAAATCCTACCGAGTGGTGAGAAACCCTCCCACTCGTAGGCTTAGCTGCAGTCCAGTACTCACCTAAGTTTTAAAAATCCTACCGAGTGGTGAGCAATCCTCCCACTCGGGGGCTTAGCTGCAGTCCAGTACTCGCCTAAGTTTGTAAAATCCTGCCGAGTGGTGAGCAATCCTCCCACTCGGAGGCTTAGCTGCAGTCCAGTACTCGCCTAAGTTTAAAAAATCCTACCGAGTGGTGAGCAACCCTCCCACTCGTAGGCTTAGCTGTAGTCCAGTACTCGCCTAAGTTTAAAAAATCCTATCGAGTGATGAGCAATCCTCCCACTCGGGGGCTTAGCTGCAGTCCAGTACTCGCCTAAGTTTGTAAAATCCTACCGAGTGGTGAGCAATCCTCCCACTCGGAGGCTTAGCTACAGTCCAGTACTCGCCTAATTTTAAAAAATCCTACCGAGTGGTGAGCAACCCTCCCACTCGTAGGCTTAGCTGCAGTCTAGTACGCACCTAAGTTTAAAAAATCCTACCGAGTGGTGAGCAATCCTCCCACTCGGGGGCTTAGCGGCAGTCCAGTACTCGCCTAAGTTCGTAAAATCCTACCGAGTGGTGAGCAATCCTCCCACTCGGGGGCTTCGCTGCAGTCCAGTACTCGCCTAAGTTTGTAAAATCCTACCGAGTGGTGAGCAATCCTCCCACTCGGAGGCTTAGCTGTAGTCCAGTACTCGCCTAAGTTTAAAAAAATCCTACCGAGTGGTGAGCAACCCTCCCACTCATAGGCTTAGCTGCAGTCTAGTACTCGCCTAAGTTTTAAAACCCGCCCCCATCTGCAAGGACGACGAGGTGCAGGTCAACTACAACCTTCTCCTTTGGAGCTGCACCACAAATACAATGTATGCTCCATCCCTACCCGCAAGGGTGACGAGGTGCAGATCGACCGCGGCCTTCTTCTCCGAGCTATGCCACAAATACAACGTACGCTCCATCCCGGTACGCAAGGACGGCGAGGCGCAGGTCGACTGCAACCTTCTTCTCCGAGCTACGCCACAAATACAACATGCGCTCCGTCCTTGTCCGCAAGGACGACGAGGCGCAGGTCAACTGCAACCTTCTCCTTCGAGCTACGCTGCAAATACAACGTACGCTACATCCTGGTCCGCAAGGACGGCGAGGCGCAGGTCGACTGCAACCTTTTTCTCCGAGCTACGCCACAAATACAACATGCGCTCCATCCTTGTCCGCAAGGACTGTTGGGGAACGTAGTAATTTCAAAATTTTCCTACGCACACACAAGATCATGGTGATGCATAGCAACGAGAGGGGAGAGTATGATCTACGTACCCTTGTAGATCGACAACGGAAGCGTTAACTTGGTTGATGTAGTCGTACGTCTTCACGGCCCGATCGATCAAGCACCGAAACTACGGCACCTTCGAGTTCTAGCAGACGTTAAGCTCGATGACGATCCCCGGACTCCGATCCAGCAAAGTATCAGGGAAGAGTTCCGTCAGCACGACGGCGTGGTGACGATCTTGATGTACTACCATCGCAGGGCTTCGCCTAAGCACCGCTACAATATTATAGAGGACTATGGTGGAAGGGGGCACCGTACACGGCTAAGAATATGATCACGTGGATCAACTTGTGTGTAGGGGTGCCCCCTGCCCCCGTATATAAAGGATCAAGGGGAGGAGGCCGGGCGGCCTCTATGGCGCGCCAAGGAGGAGTCCTCCTCCTAGTAGGAGTAGGACTCCTAGTCCTACTCCTACTAGGAGGGGGAAAGAAGTGGGGAGGGAGAGGGAAAGGGGGGCGCTGCCCCCCTCTCCTAGTCCAATTCAGACCAGGGGGAGGAGGCGCGTGGCCCACCTTTGGCTGCCCCTCTCTCTCTCCACTAAGGCCCATATGGCCCATTACTTCTCCCGGGGGGGGGTTCCGGTAACCCTCCGGCTCTCCGGTTTTCTCCGAAATCACCCGGAACACTTCCGGTGTCCGAATATAGCCATCCAATATATCAATCTTTATGTCTCGACCATTTCGAGACTCCTCGTCATGTCCGTGATCACATCTGGGACTCCGAACAACCTTCGGTACATCAAAATGCATAAACTCATAATATAACTGTCATCGTAACCTTAAGCGTGCGGACCCTACGGGTTCGAGAACAATGTAGACATGACTGAGACACGTCTCCGGTCAATAACCAATAGCGGAACCTGGATGCTCATATTGGCTCCTACATATTCTACAAAGATCTTTATCGGTCAGACCGCATAACAACATACGTTGTTCCCTTTGTCATCGGTATGTTACTTGCCCGAGATTCGATCATCGGTATCTCAATACCTAGTTCAATCTCATTACCGGCAAGTCTCTTTACTCATTCCGTAATCCATCATCCCGCAACTAACTCATTAGTCGCAATGCTTGCAAGGCTTATGTGATGTGCATTACCGAGGGGGCCCAGAGATACCTCTCCGACAATCGGAGTGACAAATCCTAATCTCGAAATACGCCAACCCAACATGTACCTTTGGAGACACCTGTAGAGCTCCTTTATAATCACCCAGTTATGTTGTGACGTTTGGTAGCACACAAAGTGTTCCTCCGGCAAACGGGAGTTGCATAATCTCATAGTCATAGGAACATGTATAAGTCATGAAGAAAGCAATAGCAACATACTAAACGATCGGGTGCTAAGCTAATGGAATGGGTCATGTCAATCAGATCATTCATCTAATGATGTGATCCTGTTAATCAAATAACAACTCCTTGTTCATGGTTAGGAAACATAACCATCTTTGATTAACGAGCTAGTCAAGTAGAGGCATACTAGTGACACTCTGTTTGTCTATGTATTCACACATGTATTATGTTTCCGGTTAATACAATTCTAGCATGAATAATAAACATTTATCATGATATAAGGAAATAAATAATAACTTTATTATTGCCTCTAGGGCATATTTCCTTCAGTCTCCCACTTGCAGTAGAGTCAATAATCTAGATTACACAGTAATGATTCTAACACCCATGGAGCCTTGGTGCTGATCATGTTTTGCTCGTGGAAGAGGCTTAGTCAACGGGTCTGCAACATTCAGATCCGTATGTATCTTGCAAATCTCTATGTCTCCCACCTGGACTAGATCCGGGATGGAATTGAAGCGTCTCTTGATTTGCTTGGTTCTCTTGTGAAATCTGGATTCCTTTGCCAAGGCAATTGCACCAGTATTGTCACAAAAGATTTTCATTGGACCTGATGCACTAGGTATGACACCTAGATCAGATATGAACTCCTTCATCCAGACTCCTTCATTTGCTGCTTCCGAAGCAGCTATGTACTCTGCTTCACATGTAGATCCCGCCAGAACGCTTTGTTTAGAACTGCACCAACTGATAGCTCCACCGTTTAATGTAAACACGTATCCGGTTTGCGATTTAGAATCATCCGGATCAGTGTCAAAGATTGCATCAACGTAACCGTTTACGATGAGCTCTTTGTCACCTCCATATACGAGAAACATATCCTCAGTCCTTTTCAGGTACTTCAGGATGTTCTTGACCGTTGTCCAGTGATCCACTCCTGGATTACTTTGGTACCTCCCTGCTAGACTTATAGCAAGGCACACATCAGGTCTGGTACACAACATTGCGTACATGATAGAGCCTATGGCTGACGCATAGGGAACATCTTTCATTTTCTCTCTATCTTCTGCAGTGGTCGGGCATTGAGTCTGACTCAACTTCACACCTTGTAACACAGGCAAGAACCCTTTCTTTGCTTGATCCATTTTGAACTTCTTCAAAATCTTGTCAAGGTATGTGCTTTGTGAAAGTCCAATTAAGCGTCTTGATCTATCTCTATAGATCTTTATGCCTAATATGTAAGCAGCATCACCGAGGTCTTTCATTGAAAAACTCTTATTCAAGTATCCCTTTATGCTATCCAGAAATTCTATATCATTTCCAATCAGTAATATGTCATCCACATATAATATCAGAAATGCTACAGAGCTCCCACTCACTTTCTTGTAAATACAGGCTTCTGCAAAGGTCTGTATAAACCAAATGCTTTGATCACACTATCAAAGCGTTTATTCCAACTCCGAGAGGCTTGCACCAGTCCATAAATGGATCCCCGGGTACCGAGCTCGAATTCGCCCTATAGTGAGTCGTATTACAATTCACTGGCCGTCGTTTTACAACGTCGTGACTGGGAAAACCCTGGCGTTACCCAACTTAATCGCCTTGCAGCACATCCCCCTCACATCGCCATGTGATTTAACATCAATAGTTCACATATATGATTAACACCCATAGTTCACATGTGACAACACCCAAAGGGTTTACTAGAGTCAGTAATCTAGTTCACATCGCTATGTGATTAACACCCAAAGAGTACTAAGTGTGATCATGTTTTGCTTGTGAGATAATTTTAGTCAACGGGTCTTGCACATACAGATCCGTAAGTATTTTGCAAATCTTTCTATCAACGCTCTGCACATGGAGCTACTCAGCTTATGCTCACTTATTGGTGTTAGATCGGAGACTTGAGTCTGCCAGATTGTCAAAACTCATGCGTAATGTTGTTACACAATCCGTTGCACTCATATCATCGATGAAAATTTCTATTCACAAGGAAATTTGATCGTGTCTAGTTATTATCTCTAAATACTATGTCGCGCTGCTAACAATGTAGGGAATCAATAGTCGGAATAGATTGGCTATACTTATAACTATGCTATAGCATAGGACTTCATCCCTTTCTACTTCTGCGGGTCGTGCTGAGTCTTACAATTTAGCACACTCTTTGAACACAGCAAGAACTCTTTCTTGACTTCATTGAAAACCTTTCAAAAATGTAAGGATACCATTGAAAAACTGCAATTGCGCTTGATATAAGATCTTGACATATTTAAGCACTCCGAGGCCTTCTTGTAACTTGTTCAAACACTCTTTATCTGTGCAGAATAAGTCAGAATGGAGCTCATTCCGATAATAATTCGTCACAAATTCAGAAATTGCTGTAGGCGTCCGATCATTCTCTGTAAATAGCTTCACACAATCTGTAAAAAAAATATTGATATCTCACAAAGCGCATATTCAACGAGATGCTTGCACAGCCACAATGAGTGCTGGAGCTTGCTTTGTAACACTTTGGATGACAATACTCTGGTTCAATACCCCTTCTTAAGAAACCAGGGAAGGAAGCAGCTTGTCATTTACCCATTTGCAGATTCTAAAGCGAGATTGCTAACGATTCAGGACAGACTAAGCAAGATCAGTGGAAACTCCATCATAGGTCAACATTTTGGAACTGGTCGAAAACCTTTATGCGACCATAGCTTGTAGTTAAATAATTCAGCGTCCATCCCTATTGAATAGGCCAGTATGTATCAATTGGTCGAACATTCGGCAGTCACCAAAGCCATATTTGTTCATACATGTGATCCTTATGATTCGCTCAAGCCATTGGCGAATCTGGGCTCACTATTGCATTTCATATGCTGAGTCACTGAGCTATACGATGGATTTCCAAACAGATTAATCCGACCCTCGAGGCGGACTACGCTGTTATCTACGGAGTCAGTTTAATAACTGATTCTGAATTTCTGATCATCTCATATACTTCTCATATTGTGAGTTATTACACAAAACGTTCTTGGATGAACTACTGTTCCATAAGGGGCAGTACGAAGTACCATCCAAGGTCATACTTTCTCCCTACTACTCTTGAGAGAATCTTCCTAGAAGTTCTGAATTTTAGCACAGAAATTTGCTCGATCTTGTTGATTTAGAAAAAGGGTAATCAAAAAAAATGTCTTTCTGGTTTCCTTCGATGATCCTTAGACGACATTTCTCGATTTGTGAGATCAGGTGTGAAGCTTTTACATAAGCAGCGCAGCCAATAAGAAAACAATTGTGTTCTTGCGCAACCATATTCTCTAGGTCGTCAACGATCGTGGCCGTATTTTAATTAGAGCTGCTCATAATGAAACAAAACTTAGGCAATTCGTAAGAAAACATAGATTGCACTATTCAAAAGTACGTTATGGAATGTTCGACACAATCATAATCTGTGGTGATCCAGTGTCACGAATTTGTAAACAAATTCACATTGTTTAATGGAAGACCAAACCTAACCAATATTCATCTCGCGCGACAATTGGAACTTGTCTTTTGTCTACGATTAGTTCCACTTCTATCGATGCTTTGAAATTCAGGAATGTAACAGTTCATCAAGAGATATACCATATACTTAAATTCGGAGGCAAAGTAAACGATACCGCGCGAGCTAATCACAGTCATTTCGATCCATACAGTGTATCATGATCATTCAAATCCGTGCCTCCTCATAATACCGGCTGGAGAAGTGTTTTAGCAGACGTCGTCCCATAAACATGTTGAAAGCACAAGTGATTCATAATCAAGTAGTGATCAAAATCGCCATTAGCATGATTCTGTCGGTTTAACACCAATACTACTATATTATGGTGATTGTACGCTGACAAGGTCGGCTTTGCAGGTTATAGTCTGTGTGTGAATCTCCCCTGTCGGCGCAAGACGCACCTGCACGCGATCTTCCGCGGAAGCCGACGGGTCCGGCGGAGGAACTCGATATGGTCTTCATGGGCTTCGGAGCCGTCCCAGGTGCCGGAGCGCACTGGGGGAGGCGCGGCGGAGGAAGAACTCATCGCGAGCTGTCACCGGCGTTCGCCGGAGCCTGGCGTGCGGCGGAGTGAAGAAGAGAAGAGGAAGCAGGAGAGCGAGGAGCTGCGAGGAGGAAGAAAGCAAGGGGTAGTGGGAAGGAGGGGCGCGCGTGCCCCCCTCTTCCCCCTACTTATAGCCCATGGGCTGCGAAGCCGAGGGGGCGGACGTGGGATTTACTGCGCCGCAACCCCACGACCCCCACGATCCACGTAAAGTTACTGCGCGCAGTAACTGGGGAATCCCAACCGTCCCCGGGGCCGCAGCGGATCCGCTCGGGCGCCGAGGCGCGGTAGTGGCGGGCCCCGCCTACGGGCCTGTCCCGTCGCGCGCGTGGGCTGGCAGGACGGCCTGGCCACGTGCCCTCGCGTGACAGGCCAAGAACGGGCGGCGGCCTGGAAGCTTAGCTAGCACGCCACTTGAAATCCCGCTGCGACGTTCGAACTACTGAGCAAGTCGGAATTGAGTGAGTCCGAGTTGGGGCGAGTCCGACTCCTTCTAGTCAGGCCCGGCGAAGTCAATCAAGACCATGTGTTGAGCACCCGGAAAGAGAAACTGCTGAGGCTTCTCGGCCGATCGTCCGCGGCGCCTCACCAGCTTCGGGGACTACTGTCGGAGTAATGGGCCACGGGTAGGCCAACCCGAGCCCCATAACCTTTCAAGACATCGGGGCAGGCTGCGCCCCTCAAGACCACAGGGCGAAGAGCCGCCTCCTGGGGAGTCTACGGCAAGGCGGCCGACTGCCCGCTCACGGCCGAGTCCCAGGGACGACTTCCAGAGAAGCCGGCTTTGGGGAGTCGGCCGGCGACTCCAACAAACCGTGACCTCATCGAAGGGGGACGGGGCAGGGGCGTGGCTACAATGAAGCCCACTCCCCGCCCCTTACCAAGGGCAGGCATGGCTACAGCACGCCGTACTTGGGAAGATCTCCCTGCGGCGTGGCACTGTTGCCCGGCCGGCCCTGACATCAGCACCACTGTACGGGGTCCTGCGCCCACGACGGCTTGTCTGTACGGCCTGGAGGCAGCGGGGCCCACCAGTCAGCGAGACCTCGGGAGACGGCGGGAGACGCCAGTCGGACCCGTCGGGAGTCGGCCCGGGGAGTCGGCCGAGCCCTCCCCCGGGGCCCACGCGCCATTAATCAAGAAGAGATGGGGAGTGGCCACAGTGATCGCCCGCCAGGCGGCGGGGCTGTTGCCACGACCCCATGACCAAGCTTGCGTCATCAGGAGCACGGCTACAGTAATCAGCAGCCGGCAAGACCCGCGGCGGACGCGGCCTGTCGGCCGACCAGTCGGCGGGCCCCAGCAGTCGGCGGAGAAGTCGGAGGTCGGAGGCACTGACGGCTGGGCCCGCGCCCAGTCAATTACCATTGTACCCCTGGGGGGTAGGCCTATATAAACCCCAGGGCACCCATGCAAAGGGTTGGATCCCAGTAGTTCTATACCATACTAGATAGAAGGAGAGAGCTAGCCTTGCCCTCTCCTACCACCAGACACAGCTCAAGGAGCAACCGTGTAAACACTTGACCATAGTGATCATGCGGAGACCCCGAGAGCAGCAGTAGGGGTATTATCTCCCCGGAGAGCCCCGAAGCTGGGTAAGATTCGCCGCGTGCATGTCTTCGCCTCATCCCGTTTCCAGGCACCGGCGACGTTCTACTCGCCCCCACCATGATAAGCCATCCGTTGGCATATGTCGCACCAAACCCCCGACAAAGGGGTCTATTTATAGTAGGTGGGCTAGGATTAGGGTTTGGAGAGGGGTTTGCTCCGTTTTGGACCCTCGGATCGCGATCGTGCGGTCCGAAGCGGAGGGGGAACTAGGTGGTCTGAGAGCAGAGAAGAGAAGAAGAGGCCCGACGGTAGTCCCGGATACCGAAAATGTCCGACGATAGACCGGCTATACTGCCGCTATAGTTTAATGGTTGGGCTATCAAACGAACTCCGAATGCGATGAAACTTGACAAGCGGTCTATCTACACTATAATAAGACCACACGCCAACTTTCATCCCATTCCGAGAAAATTTTCCGGCCACTTATAAAATACTATTTCGGACATGCCGCGGGCGCGTGCAAGTGTGTCTGGGCTCAGAACGGACAACGGACAGAACGAGGAAACCGGGACGGATGCAAGTTTTGGAAAACATGATGATGCAACGCACATGATGACATGACAAGATGCAACACGCAAGCGAATGACATGGCAACGACGGCGACTAACTGGAAGACACCTGGCACATCGGTCTCGGGGCGTCACAACACTCCACCACTACGAGAGGATCTCGTCCCGAGATCTAGGATGGCACCGGAGGGAAAAATGGAAGAGAAAGAGAAGAGGTAAAACTAAGTTGCTTCTTTGACAAACGAGTGAGACCAAAGAACCTTGAAAAGGTTAAGCCATTTTGAGAAAAGAATACAATGGAGAAGAACGAAGTTGAAAACACTCCGTTAAGAAAGAGGAAAAGAAAGAACCGATTCGGTAACACTCCGGTTGAAAAGAGATGCAAGACTTGATAAGGTGAAAAGGACTTGAGCAGAGGACAGAACACTCCGGTTAAATGGATAAGCAAAAGAAAGAAGCATGATCTTGACAAAACAAGATGATGGGTTGAAAAGAGCAACATCACAAAGCCTTCGGAATAAAAGTAAGAATGGAATGGAATGAACGACGAGAAACAAGATCTTGAGGGAGCACGCTTACAACAAATGCTAGAACGGAGTTGTTGGAAAACCAACAACAAAAAGAGTAAGCTTGTAGTGGACTTATGGAGAACATCTCAAAACTAAGAGGTGAAATTATGCCACTAACGAAAACAATAGATTGGATTGATATCAACAAGGGAACGAGAAACTTATTTCACCGGAAGGATAGATGAAGAACTTGGATCATAGATAATCACCACAAAGAGCTACATTCCCAATGGAAGGCTTTAGATGAAAACTATACCGAGATAACTCCATGGAAGAAAGTGATGGGTTTAAATACCTCATTCTTGTGAATGAAGAATGATATATTACCACCTCAAAAGATAAGGGAGAAACAATTTCACTCCGGATTGCAAGATGAAGAATACATGAGCTCCTCTGAAAAGAGTCTCGATGAACACTTCGAGAAGGAATTAAATCCTTGATGAGCCACCATGAAGAAACTCTCAAAGAACTCCGGTAATAAAAGAATGGTGAAAAGAAAGAGAAGTTGACAGCACAAAGTGAAGCCTTATAATCATTTAGATGGATCTCCGTGGTGATATAAATGCGAGAGCTTGGAACTCCGGGAAAGAAAAGATGAAACAATTGAAAACCGAGAACTTGATGAACCTCCGGAATAAGGAATTGAATTCACTCGATGAAACAAGAATAAGAATTACATCATGTTTATCCTTCACCAATTTAATTGATGACAAACAATGGATTGAAAACAACTTATTCTCATTGAAAGGATTAAGAGAGATATGCGCAAATTAGGGAAGGTCTTCAACGATCCACCGTTAGGATTTGAAAGAACGAATGAATTGATATGATAACGAAGGAAAACAAATCTTGCATGAACCACCGTAAGAATTGAAACTGAACGAAGACAAGATAAAGAAACACCGGGAAGAATTAGCAAACGAATGACGATACTTGAAGGAATTTAGAAACATGAGAACGAATAGCTCATGAGCTGATTAGAGAGTATGTGAAAGATGCACCGGTAAAATCTGGAGAATTCTAGCTAAAGGCTGAAAATGAATAAGTCTGCGATCATGGCTCGGAGAATCAAGCTGAAAAGACTCCTGAATTGCTCCGGATGGGTGAAAAGAATATCTCACAATCGAAAACAATTATGAGAGGATGGCAACAAGCTAGAATCACTCACCTCTGAGAGAACGAATAAGATATGGAGGAAAAACTCTTCTTCGGTCTTCAAAATTTGAGAATGAAGACGAGAAACACCACCGAGAAATGTTGAGGCACTCCGAAATAAAGAATGTAAAGGTTGAACCAATGATGAAAAGAATTTGAAAGATCTTGGAGAAATACATGTGACTGATGACAAATCATCCTTACATCAATCTTTGAAATGAATTTGGTAGTAACTCCGGGAAAAATTAGAAGAGTCAGGTAAGATCCTAGGAAAAGACCTGTGGGTTAGGGGCCACTCAAAAGAAACACCGTTGAAAAGGTCGCTTGGAAGATAGATTGCACCGGTTGAATTAAAAGGCTTGAATGAGACAACATCCTCTAAAGATCTTGAACGAATGCAGAGTGGAAACACGAATCTTCGAGATATCTTGAGCACTCCGGAATAATTGAATAGTGAGCAGTGAATTATTATGAGGTGCACCGGCATAAGAAAAACATTGAAACGAGGAAAAGATATGATCGACAAAGCTTGAATTGAATCCACCGGAGAAGAAAATGATTGTCGAGAGACGAACTTGAAGCTTCGTTAGCATCTTCTTGAGAATCACCGAATAAGAATATTGACGGAAAAGGAATGGAGAAGCTTCCCATCAATAAAAGGATACTTGAATAAGAAATCTGAGTCCTCGAAGAAGAAGGGTGGGTGGGTGGGAAACAAAGACAACTTGGAACGGATGAAGCAAACACCGTTGAGAAGAACTGATAATTGATCTTGCGAATGTTGAAGTGATCGGATCCACTAGAAGAGAAACACACGGTGAAAAGGATTGACATGACACTCGATTATCAGAAGGATTAGTATCACATAGGAATATGAGAACACCACTTAGGAAAGGTATGGAATCAACATTTGACTTCGAAGCAACTCGAATACCACAAAAACAAAACAAAGGATTGGCTTGCAGAATAAGCCGGAACAAACATATGATAGAGATTTCGTCCGAAGTTTTCGTGGTGGGGCCTACACGGGCTCGATCGTACAGCACCATCATGTACAAGGCAGTGCACATGACATACGAAGCGTCCCCGAGTCGGCATAGCCAAGGACTCTTTAAGACACAACGAGACCACTGTAAAACCAACCGTGAAGCGGACCACTAGACGTCGAACCCCAATTTCATATCATACATCTGTCGGAAAGAATATCCTAAGAGCTACTTGAATTCCCACTTATAAACTCCCGAAACTTTCTAGTTATGCAATCAGGTGTTGGGGATACAGGGGAAGCATAATATCTCACCAAACTAGCAAATCCTACATCCTTATCCATCCTTCAACACATAACCAAGAAACCTTCGGAAATCATACCTCAACCTTCGAAAAGCATCCGTTATACGAGTTATGGCAATACTCCCGAACTCCCGCCCCAGTACTGGGTGGCGTCGAGGTTATCTCACCAACAACTGCATAAAAGAGATTTTCGATGTCGGCGAAACTCAGGTATTCCAGAACTGCAACGATAAAATTGTGACGACAACACCTCGGAGCTCAACTCCCCGGACACTGCCACAACCCCTAAATGTCAGGAGGCACCAAGAACAATGTTCTCATCACAAAACCACATCCAAGCTTATTTAGTTCGATCTTGTTTATGAACTCACCAATATTAAATGTTGTTAAACATGGCAAGAGGGTGAAGCAAATGAAAACTACCTATCTAGGCAAGTTTAAATGAGGCCGGAAACAAAGCACAACAATTCCGGTAAAACCCCATATGCATATTTTAAGGTTTGGTACTGTTCTGCCCTAAACATTATTTTAAAGTTGTTAAACATGCAAGATGAGTGCACCAAGTAAATCTAGGCATTTTTCTACCCCATTTACATATAAAGATTATTTAAATCGGAGCTACGGTTATTTAGTTATGAAATAAATCATTTTAGCATGACATAGGAGCAAATTTAAAAAAACATCATTTTAGAAATTTTAAACATGGATGAAAGTGGCATATAATTAACCTACACATAATTCTAAGCATTTTTAATATATAATTCATTTTAATCCGATGCACCAATTCAGAGTTATTATATGCATGTTGCCTAGGGACTATTCTGCAAAACTAGCACTCCCTGGGAAAATAGCTAAATCCGCTGGACAGGAAAAAAAAATAGAAACGGGCCGAATCTGCTGGGACTGCGCTGCTCACATTGGGCCTCCTGGGCCGGCTTGCGGAAAGTGGCCCAGGCGCGGGGCGCTGCTGGACCGGGCTGAAACCGGACCATGCGCGTGTGAGGGAGGCAGCCCAGCAGGCACGCTCGTCCTCCTCTGCTCGAAGCAGAGACAGGTTCAGGCAATGGCAGTTGCCGGCGATGAGAACAACGACACGGTGGGAAGCGGCTCCGGCGATGTCAGGGACTGGCGGAGACGGGCGGATCTGGATGGCAGCTTGCCGGATCCGGCGAATCCGGGCGACGACGGAAGCTGGGCGGTAGCGAGAAGCTCCGGGCGGCGGCGCTATCCATGGTCAGAGAGAGAGAGCTGTAAGAGAAGGAGGAAGGGAAAACGGAGGATAGGAGGAGAGGGGCGGCCGGGGACGCGACCTGGGCGACGTTTCGCAGCAAGGGTCGCCGGCGGTGAGGTGGGCTACGGTGGCCGGCGGGTCTTGCGGGAGCTCGAGCGGCGGCCTCCCTCCCGATCCAGAACGGATCGAGGAGGTGCAGCGAGGAGCGAATGGGCGATGACTTGGGCTCGGGAGGCTTCCCAGGGCCCAATCCGGATCCTGGCGGGCCACGACGGCGCAGGGAGACAGGGAAAAGCGAGGAGAGGCCACGTGGCCGCCTGCGAGTGGCCACGGGCGGCTGCAGGCGGTGGCTAAGCCAATCTGGGCGCGCCAAGTGGCGGGTGTGAGGTGGAGGGCACCGGAAAATGAGGAGGAGGTGGTGGACCTGGTTAGTCGGCGCGGGCTTCGAGGTTGATGCGGCGGCTGGAGGTTTGGGAAGGGGCTAGGCTAGGTTTGGACCCGATTTGGAAGGGGAAGTGGTCTATTTATAGTAGGTGGGCTAGGATTAGGGTTTGGAGAGGGGTTTGCTCCGTTTTGGACCCTCGGATCGCGATCGTGCGGTCCGAAGCGGAGGGGGAACTAGGTGGTCTGAGAGCAGAGAAGAGAAGAAGAGGCCCGGCGGCTGTTTCCGGAGACCGAAAACGTCCGACGTTAGACCGGCTATAATGCCGCTAAAGTTTAACGGTTGGGCTATCAAACGAACTCCGAATGCGACGAAACTTGACAGGCGGTCTATCTACACTATAATAAGACCGCACGTCAACTCTCGTCCCATTCCGAGAACATTTTCCAGCCACTTATAAAATACTATTTCGGACATGCCGCGGGCGCGTGCAAGTGGGTCTGGGCTCAGAACGGACAACGGACAGAACTGGGAGACCCGGAGTAATGCATGTTTTGAAAACATGATGATGCTATGCAAAATATGACATGATGAAATGCAACATGCAAGCAAATGACATGGCAACGCAACGACTAACTGGAAGACACCTGGCACATCGGACTCGGGGCGTTACAACAATCCACCACTACGAGAGGATCTCGTCCCGAGATCTAGAATGGCACCGGAGGGACAACGGAAGAGAAAGAGAAGAGGTAAAACTAAGTTGCTTCTTTGACAAACGAGTGAAACCAAAGAACCTTGAAAAGGTTAAGCCATTTTGAGAAAAGAATACAACGGAGAAGAACGAAGTTGAAAGCACTCCGTTAGGAAAGAGGAACGAGGAAGAACAAAGTTGAAAGTACTCCGGCAGGGAAGAGTAATAAGGAAGAACAAATTCGGACATCACCCCGGTTGAAAAGAGATGCAAGGCTTGATAAGGCGAAAAGAACTTGAACAAAGGGGCAGAATACTCCGGTTAAAAGGATATGCACGAAAAGAAAACGATCCTGATGAAACAAGAAGATGGGTTGAAGAGAGCAACATCACAATGCCTCCGGAACAAAAGTAAGAATGGAATGGAATGAACGAAGGGAACTAATATCTTGAGAGAGCACGCTTACAACAAATGCTAGAACGGAGTTGTTGGAAAAAAACCAAGAAGTGATCCTAGAACAACCTACGTCAAGCATAACTCCAACACTGTGTTCACTTCCCGGAATCCGCCGGAAGAGACCATCACGGTTACACACGCGGTTGATGTATTTTAATTAAGGTCAACTTCAGGTTTTCTACAATGGGACGTTAACAAATTCCCATCTGCCCATAACCGTGGGCACGGCTTTCGAAAGATCATATCCATGCAGGGGTGTCCCAACTTAGCCCATCACAAGCTCTCACGGTCAACGAAGGATATTCCTTCTAGCGGGAAGACCCGATCAGACTCAGAATCCCGGTTACAAGACATCCTCGACAATGGTAAAACAAGTCCAGCAAGACCGCCCGATGCGCCGACATCCTGATAGGAGCTGCACATATCTCGTTCTCAGGGCAACACCGGATGAACACTACGTACAGCTAAAACCAGCCCTCAAGTTTCCCCGAGGTGGCGCCGCAAGTGGCTCTAGTTTGGACCAACACTTAGACAAGCACTGGCCCGGGGGGGTTAAAATAAAGATGACCCTCGGGATGTGCGACTCCCAAGGGAAAAAGGCTAGGTGGCGAATGGTAAAACCAAAGTTGGGCCTTGCTGGAGGAGTTTTATTCAAGGCGAACTGTCAAGGGGTTCCCATTATGACCCAACCGCGTAAGGAACGCAAAAATCCGGGAACATAACACCGATATGACAGAAACTAGGGTGGCAAGAGTGGAACAAAACACCAGGCATAAGGCCGAGCCTTCCACCCTTTACCAACTATATAGATGCATTAATTAAATAATAGATATTGTGATATCCCAACAAAATAATCATGTTCCAACAAGGAACAACATCTCCATGTTCCAACAAGGAACAACATCTCCATGTTCCAACAAGGAACAAACTTCAATCTTCACCTACAACTAACAACGCTATAAGAGGGGCTGAGCAAAGCGGTAAAATAGCCAAACAACGGTTTAATAGGACAAGGTGGGTTAGAGACTTGGTTCAACAATATGGGTGGCATGATAAGCAAGAGTTAGGTATCGCAGCATAGGCATAGCAAAAGAGCGAGCAACTAAGCAAGCAAAGATAGAAGTGATTTCGAGGGTATGGTCATCTTGCCTGAGATCCCGCAAGGAAGAAGAACGAGTCCATGAAGAAGGCAAACGGACGTAGTCGAACGGATCCTCACAAACACGACGTTCTCGGAACCAACCCGAAGAAGCAACACCGGAAAGAACCAAACAACAAAGTAATCAACCATCACATACGCATGGCATGATGCACAATCAAGTATGATGCATGTCCGGTTTAATGAAGCATGGCATGGCAAAATGCACAAGCAATTCTACAAATTAAGTGGAGCTCAATATGCAACGAGTTGCATATTGACGGAACACCACATGACTTATTTAGTTCGATCTCGTTTATGAACTCAATAATATTAAATGTTGTTAAACATGGCAAGAGGGTGAAGCAAATGAAAACTACCTATCTAGGCAAGTTTAAATGAGGCCGGAAACAAAGGACAACAATTCCGGTAAAACCCCATATGCATATTTTAAGGTTTGGTACTGTTCTGCCCTAAACATTATTTTAAAGTTGTTAAACATGCAAGATGAGTGCAC